>NC_134406.1:192908239-193095739 GCF_038048845.1 Mixophyes fleayi
AAGGCTGCAGCTGCATCAGTCAGGTAATTCTGCATTCCTTTTCTTTGGTTTGGTAATGTTTGACAGTATGTTCATGGCTCGTTGCACCTGGTCTGTACCATTCAATATAATAAAATACAATGTGCTATCCTCATGCTTGCTGTTATCACACCTCCCTTATAGGCGAGGATTTAAATAACAAACAAAACTGTCCATTCTTAAAATATTGATTACACAATATGAAATGTATTGCATTTACCCCTGTAGTATTTTAACCAAACAAATTATTTTCAAATAAGTAAAACAATATGGCACAGAATTACATATTTCTTGTGTTTTATTGTGGATGTGTGGGAACACTAAATGAAGAAAAACTAATCAGATTGGCAGTAAAATGTTACATCTATTGTTTGTGTAAATTTATGTAAATATGCATACATAAATATTTACATAGTAAAGGTGGAAAAAGACACGGGTTCATTAAGTTCAAGCTTTTATGAATTCTAATTGTGTTGATGCAGAATCCCTAGTGTGACACTTATCAGTTTTGTCCTGCAAAGAAAAAAAAATTCTTTCTTTCCCCCAAAAATTGCAACCTCATAGATCACCCAAATGATTTCTTATAATAAAAACATCCAGTCCAGTTTTTACGTTCTGTTACTGAATTTTCTGTTTTCCTATCAAGTGGCAAACAATTTCACAGTTTAACCACCCTTACAGTAAAGAACCCCTTCCTATGCGAATGGTGAGTAATGGTTCGGAACCACAAGCAATGGACCTCACTACTGTTGTAAAAACCAGCTCAAGCTGGTCAGCGCAGGGCTGGTGCTTTAATTGGGAAGGGTCCATAATGGAAGGGCATTTCTTTCCTACTCCGAGAGGCTACGGATCTTGTGCTGAAACAATTCTTTGGTTCCCCTGTCCATTAAATTGTTGCTATTTGGGTGGCAACATGGATCCTAGGCCTTTTAAATTACCCTAGCCCCCAAAACCAGGGGGCGGGAGGAAGGGAAGAGGGGAAGAGCACTATTGCTTTTTAGCACAGGTCTGGTAGCCTCAAGGAGGGGGAGGAACACTTATTTTTGTTTGATCTCTGTGGGACCAGCCCATATAGGAAATAACAGATGCTCTATGTTAGACTATTGCTGATCACTTCTGCTTGCAAATTAATTAATGGGCAGCGAATCTCTGAATTTCATCTGACTTTCAGAATTGATTTATTCTATGTTTTTGTAAACATAATTTTTAAAGTGGTGTCAAAATTGATTTATTGAAACCACATGCAACATACATGGTTTATGCCATGAGTGAGGATTGGGTCACTTTGACTTAAATGCTTAAAATGAATCCTTTTGTTAACTGGAGGCTGCTATGATGGTCTGCGAAAAGTGTCAGTACTCTGTTGAATTGAACGAAGTTCTGCAGATTATTTTGTTATAATTATTTTAAGTGTTATTTAGAAATACAAAACTTCTGCTTTTGTCTAAGTAAACATTTTTTCTTAACCACATCCAAGAACAGGTAAAAAACCATCCACTACTACTGAGAGATCAGCATATGTTTTTATTCCCTTATAAACAGCTACTATAATAAAGATTTCCTTAATTTCAGCACAAGAAAAAGGCATCAGTACTCGCACAGTAATGGTCATTACCTCCAGCATAGCTGTAACTATGGTCACAGGATTTAATTGTTTACGTAATTGTCCCATGTGACTCCCACTCCTGATTTGTTGTAACTCTATTTGTGAAGTGATGCATTGCTTGCATTAACTTGGTTTCTTACTAATTCATTTCAAGGCCATGATGATTTAAAACAAATACTTTATTTTATACAGCAGTTTCAGATTCGTAGAGACTAGTACAAAAAACTTAGTAGGCACAAGTTTCCTGTGCAATGAAGCTTGTAATCAAATACATTTTTGGTAGCTGGGTCATTGTGAAATAGCTAATCCAACGTTTCAAGGAGCAGACACTTGTTTGAAGTACCAGTATTGAATAGTCACAATTTTAACCTGTGTGCAACCTTTAATAAATTCAAACTGTGTAGACTTTGTAATGTAAAGAAAAATAATTTTTAAGCTTAAATGCACATTTTTAAAGAATATTTTCAAAAGTAACAACACTGACCCTTTGCTCTCACATACTTCTGTTATGAAGCATGAAAATCCACGTTATTGCGGTACCGTGGATTGCCTTCGTGGACCCTTCCGGCGCGTTACCGTGGACTGGAAACTTAATTGAATATGCCCCTGTGGACAGAATTTACTAGGGCAGTGCAGATGTCCCGGTAACAAACTCCACCTTACCCCTCCTTTTCTGGTTTAGTTGTATAGGTACATATCTTATTTGTATGTATTGTTTATTAATAGATTCTTGGAAGAGCCTTTGTACAGTAAGACCACTGAAGTGAAGGAATCCGCTTACAAATACATTTATATACTGCAGATACATATAGTAACATCTTTTAATGCCTTTTCAAGCAGAAAAAATATTATATATATATATATATATATTTATTTAGTGAAATATCTTTTAACCGTAAGTTATAATGTGGCTTAAAAGTTTATAAACAAAATATGCAGTTAAGTTAATTGGCTGTTGACAAAATTAACCCTAGTCTGTGTGTGTATTAGGGAATATACACTGTAAGCTCCAGTGGGGTAGGGAATGACGTGAATGGCAACTATTCTCTGTACAACGCTGCGTGGTGCTATATGAATAAATGGCGATGATGAAGCACCTGAAAGATGAATACAAAATGCACCTTCTATATGTTCCAGTTTTAGTATTTCTGTGCTATATGACAAGATGCCAGATGGGGTGAAAGGTCCAGTAATAATATTTGATCAGGTAATATTTAGAAGTTTCATCAGTAGTACTCGGGAAGTGACGTATCAGTAGTTTGCGTAAGATTTTAAAGTCTGCAAAACCTATGCTTTTATTGTATATTGCTAGGTATTTTATTTCATTCATGTCCATGCTAGAAAAAAAGGCTTCAGCCTCAATGGGACAAAAATGTGCCAACTGCTTTTTTCCATATTTCATATTTTTGGGCAATAATTCATAATCATAACAATTATTTGACGTCCATACATATTTTAAAGCTGCATTGCTGCTACCTAGAAAACAAACAAACAAAAGCAACAAAAAACAGAGTATGCTCCCTTACCAAAGCCCTGAGGGCTGCTCTTTGCAGGTGTTTTTCCCAGGGCTCCCGCTAGGGGGAGGGCTAAGTAGTTCATATAAATCACAGCCACTAGGGTGGTAGTGCATACTTAAATATTCTTTGTGCCACAGGATTTATTTTTATCGCCTATCAATAGTTAAGATCAGAGGTGTCCAAACTCAGTCCTCAAGGGCTTCCAACAGTTCATGTTTTCTGGATTTCTGTCTGTAAAAACAGGAGTGATAACTGACACAGCCAAAAAGATTAACTTGCCTGTGTATGATTAAAGAAATGCTGAGAACATGAATTATTGGTAGCCCTTGAGGACTGAGTTTGGACACTTCAGGTTTAGCGGATGGGAGCAACTTGATCATGCCACTGGATCCTAGTGAGTTAATAGTATTCAATTTCAGAAACCATGAAAAAGGGTAGCGTCTACTTTATACTTTAAACTGGTATTGACAAGATATTGCTACTTTGGTATTTCCATTCAGTGTCCCAAGATAATCTTATTAACTATTCTGGTCATGTCATTCACAGAACAATCAAAAGGCCTAAACTGTACAACTGTGGAAAGGCTAATATAATGACGAAGAAAAGGCATATTTAAAAAACCTGTGCCAGTTACAATGGCATCTTTAGTTCTGTTTGTCTTGCTGTTCTGTACATAGAGATTCCTTTTATATGTTTCTTGGTATTAGAGTAGAGATGTATTTGGTGCATAATGAATTATTGATTGGCCTCAGAGCAGCAGAAGCCCTGAGGTCGCGTCATCAATGGTACGTACTGACTCCCAATAGTGAATGCAGCATTTTGGAACCCTGGATTATAAATCTCTGATTGTTTTCATCTGATTATTTATTTTTTTATTCCCCCCCCCCCCCCCCCCCCTTCCCAGAAGTGAGGGACTTTGGTTTGTTGATAGCAATATATGCCTCTGTGAGGAACGAATATAAAACGTAGCATTTTCATTTAGGGTGTTAAAGTCCACTGTGCAAATGTTAAGCAGTACATTTGTCAAAGATGAATAGATTACAATATTTATAGATTTAGCCAGTGTCCCTTTCAAGACGCATAGTAACTGTCTTCCTCTGTTGCTTGTTTGGTCCTATAGTGAAACACTTTAGTGTCTAAAGGAGGCTGGTAACCCTTTACACCATTAATACAATTGTATGCACATTTAGTGTGAATAGATGGGAGTGTGCTTCCTGATTTTGGCTTTTGGATATTTGAGCATACACATAAACACTTGTCACACACAGCACAAGTGGAAATTTTTAATGTTCAAAACAATAACATAATGCATTAAAATGGTCAAATGGTAGTTAAAAGTTATGGGCGTGTAGTAAAAATCTTTATTTTTTTAAAATTCAGAACAAAAAAAATCAGTGTCCAATATAATGCTTTAAAAATGCATATGATATTGTAGACATTTATTATGTGGATGTGTAATATAGCCAAAATTGAGCAGCTGATTGTAATGGCTAACAACTGTGATTTTTTTTTTTTTTTTTTTTTTTTCCCCTTTCTTTTTAATATATTTTTTTTAAAAAAAATGTCACTCTTGCTTGTTTTCAGGTGGTAATAGATTACTTATTCACTAACTGAGCTTGAATTTTGTTGTATTTCAAAGTAGCTAATGATTAGCCAGTTTAGACACAGAATTACTTGGCTCTAATATATTCTGCCAGTCTTAATCACTTTGTAACTAGTCATCCGCTGTTGCCAAATTCTTCTTTAAATGTATGTTGTGTTTTTGTTGAGCTGCTTTTTGCTGGTATTTCCTTGTGTGAAGTTTAAGACAATTGATGAGTTATAATAAAGGGGCATGTAAGTGCTTATGTATCCTGCAAGAAGTATGAACATTAAATCTCAGACATCATTTTTGATCGATCTGCTAATTTTAGTTTTTAGAGGTAGCTACTAATAGTCTAGATATTAGAGGTACATTTTCTAGTTGTAATGCAATTACTTTGTACCCATATAATGCTGATGAGTTCATGTTGAGATTTGTTACTTTGGCCAGTGTCTGGCTGACTTCACCTTGACTCCCTGGCAGCCTATATTCTGTGGCTGTTAAAGCATTACTCTAATACTCACATGCTCCTTCTTGACAATAAACATATATTTATGTAACTTTATTCCTTTTGTATGCCTCAAATTAACTGATGTTTTATTATATATAGAGGCTGTAAATGTTTATATGTTGACATTATTCAAGACCTATATCTTTTGCACTTACGGTCTGTAGCAATAGCTGTTTAAAAATAAAGATTTTCTCCCATCTGATTAGGTAGTATATTTCTGTGGGGATTTTTTTTTTTAGGTATATATCCACGGTCTCCTTTTTCTTACTGTGAAATTTGTAAACATATACAAGTAAATACTGTGTGTTTTACATCAGGACTTAAATATGTGTGTGTGATGACAAATGCTAGTCGTCAGTGGAGTGTTCATTTAAGATACAAGCGAATGTCTGAATACCGAAATGATGAACCACAAAAAATAAACATATTTTGATAGGAATACCTGAAAACTCTGTTGGCTGATATTTTTCAGTGCATGTAGTCATGGTCTGTATAACAGGTTGAACATTTACTGACCTACTCAAAGCATGGGAAGTTTAATGATGCTTGGTGTCGCATGTATTACCAGTATGCACAATAAGATTTCCAGTTCTAATTTATGTGTAATCTGTTCAGTGAATACTATTGGGATATCTGAAATCTGTCTCTCTATGTATGTTGTAAGTGACGGAGCAATCTTTTATATTGTGTACATATGCAAATCTACAATAATGGATCAGACTTATCTGCGCTATTTTCTAATTCCAGGCAGCCGTTTTTGGATAGTGTCTATGAAATATCCCAAGCAATGCTGATGCATGCACCTATGTATCAGTTTAAATGTCCAAAAATCATCGTGTTTACAAAGCACCTACAGTTTACACAGTGTTAAATAACCTGTAAAAGGTCCAAAAACGTTATAAAACGGGAAAGGGCGCCAAAGGCAATTAATTCCTCATCAGATCTTGGTACCTAGGCAATAAATGTATGCTACTAAAATAACGGACAAAAACACTATATAGTAAATGTTCAGAATATATCGGCTTTTCACATGGTATTCCAAATGAAGTGCAAGTCGAACAGTGCATGTATATTCATGATTATTAACATTAATCTATATAGTGCCAGCATACTTTGCAGCACTGTACAATTGGGATATATTATGTTTTTATATTAATTGGACACTTCATTTTTTTTTTTTTTTTTACATCACAACTTTTTATTGGCTAAAAAATGGCTAAACTCTCATTAAAACCAGTCTTTTTATTCATAAGCTATATGGATTTTACAAAAAATGTTGGTCTGTATGTTTAATCCTATAAAATACTGTATTTGCTAAAATGATGTAGTTGCATACTGTTAGCATGTATTATGAGATATATATTTCTGCTACTTGGAATCAGCACACTAATGTGGTGTTTTTTGTTTTTATGAAGGTATCCATCTGTGGTATACATTGGGAGACACATTGTGAAGTTTATTCTGGACAATATGCTGAATAAATAGCATAGGGCTGCATGCACAGCTTCCCTGCTAACAGCCCCTGGATAGTCTGGTTTCCCTGCCTAATGATTTGCTGGTAATGGAAAGAAGGAAACAATTTGATATGGAATTACGTGAATCAGCTGCTAAGTCAAGTAAAAATGACACAGAAGAAGACAAACCAACATGTTTTAGTTGTGTTATTTGTGGGAAAAGTTTCCCTTTCCAGAGCTCCCTCTCACAGCACATGCGAAAGCACACTGGGGAAAAGCCATACAAATGTCCTTACTGTGATCACAGGGCTGCACAGAAAGGAAACTTGAAGATACACCTCCGAACCCACAGAACTGGTACACTTGGTCAAGTCCATGATGTGGAAATGGGGGATTCACATGTTGGAGAACTAGGTGCTTCTGAGGGAATGGGGGTCTGTGCAAGCCCAACTAAAAGCACATCTGCTTGCAACAAAATTCTTAATGGCTCTGTACAATTGGAAGACGCAGAAGCAGTGGATGATGATGCGCC
This sequence comes from Mixophyes fleayi, assembly GCF_038048845.1. NCBI lineage: Eukaryota > Metazoa > Chordata > Amphibia > Anura > Limnodynastidae > Mixophyes > Mixophyes fleayi. The sequence goes on from NC_134406.1 coordinate 192,915,460, forward strand.
GGGTGACTACCATTGTATGTTTTGCAAAAACAAGTATGACCGAAAGAAGGAGCTTGATCAACACCTTCTACAAGTGCACAAGCCATACAAATGCAGGTTTTGTAGTTACATGACTTTGCGAGAGGAGACTTTGTTAAATCACATTGAGAAAGACCATATCACAACAGCAATTCCTTTAAATAGAGATGCATACACAGAAAATGGGAAAAGTGAACTTAATACAGGAGAGTTTCCTTGTGAAGTCTGTGGTCAAGCTTTTGGTCAGTCATGGTTTCTTAAAGCCCATATGAAAAAGCATCGAGGATCATTTGATCACGGTTGCCATATATGTGGCAGGAGATTTAAAGAGCCCTGGTTTCTAAAAAATCACATGAAGTCTCATGGCCCCAAAACTGGGAACAAAAACAAACCCAAGTCTGATTCTGAGCCAGTAGCCACTATTAATGATGTTGTTCAAGAAGAGACTATAATGACTGGCTTATGCCTTTATGAAGTTTGCATTAAATGTGGAAATCTATTTACAAACATGGAAAGCCTAAGTGCACACAATTTGGTCCACTGCAGTACAGAAGAAAGCTCTGCTGAAGGAAAAATTACACAAATAAGTGGCTATTCACATGATGATACACCGGTGTCAAAGCAGCATTTCTTAGACTACCTGAAACTAAGGCCTTTAGAAGATGCACCTAAAAGTTCAGATGCTCAGCAGGGGAAAAGAGTTCCGGAACTTGATCCCATTAATAGCTATCAAGCTTGGCAGCTGGCCACCAAAGGCAAAGTTGCTGAACCAGTAGAGTATGTTAAATACTTGGGATGGGATGAAACCTTAGCAGATGCAGATGTCACTTATGATAGAGATAAAGGTGAATATATCATTGTAAATCCAGAGAAGCGTAAACGGGAGCCAGAAAGTAACAATATCGGCAATTCAAAGAAGCGAAGCTGCTCTAGTGGAAATCGCACAGAGAAAAGTGGCAGTTCTCAACCTGGAGAAAATGTTGCGGACACACCTAGCGACTTGGAATTTAGACCACCTTCACGTCAGAGCCGCCGATCCTCTCAGAACAAATCCACTGAATGCTTCGAATGTGGAAAGATTTTCAGGACATACCACCAGATGGTGCTTCATTCCAGAGTTCATCGAAAAGAGCGTAGAAGCCTGAGTGAGAGTGGTTCAGTATCTCAGCATGACCGATATGGCTCAAATAGTGAGTGTGAATCTGCCAGCAGACCCAGTAGTCCTGACTCTGCTTCTGCCCCAGAAGACTCTTTAGCATCTGGTATTGGAGACGAAGGAGTTGATGATGATAGCTTTGAAGAAGCAACTACGCCATCACCTGGTAAGGGAATAGTTTGTTCAAATAGTTTGTGTCTTTTGTTTTCTTTCTTTGTTGAATGTTTTTTTATTTATTTTGTACTACTGTTTTAATACATTTTGAATAAGAATGTTTAAACAGTTGTGTGCACCTCTTTAAAGGAGACATTGTTACAGTTAAACCAAAGACAAGCCCTTCTTTGTGCTTACCTGTTCAATCATGTTATCCATTTGTGCTTGGAGATTAGGAGGGCTGGGTCATGACCACAGTTAAGCCATAACCTTTTATTTTTTATTACAACCTATTTGTGAAAAATGCAATGGGGGCATTTATGAAAGTTGACTTATCTTAGAATTCCATAGTCCCTTGTCATGCCATTTTGTTTTTCATCTTGTTAGCTATTTTTAGTTTAAATATGTGATAATGATTCATTGTAAATTGGGCATAGAAGCCATAAATGACACTTATGTTTTCAGTAATATAATTATAATCTTCATCCATTAACATAAATGTTCTGTCACTTAGCTAATAATGTGGCTTTAATTAGATATTTCTCCTATATTTCATCATAATCATCATCAGTTTTGTCATTCACATCACACTCTGCCCCATTGGAGCTTACAGTCTAAATTCCCCAATAAATACTCAGACTAAGGTTAATTTTGTTAGCAGCCAATTAACCTACTAGTATGTGGGAGGAAACCCACACAAACAAGGGATAAACTCCACACAGATAAGGCCTTGGTTGAGAATTTAACTCACGACCCTAGTGCAGAGAGGCAGAAGAAAAAATGCTAACCGCTGTGCTGCTTGTTTTGTTATATTTGACAACATATGAACTCTAGTATATGTATATATTTTAGATAAACACACACATATATGTATCATTCTCCTATAATCATTCTGGCATCATTCTCCTTCTCAGAGGCAAATGGTGAGAAATGAGATCAAAAACACTTTTTTATTTAACTAGAATATGTAAAACTACAGGTTTGACTGTTTGCTTTTAGACATATATTTTAGTCTTTTAAATACATGTAAATCTGGTAATACATTTGAATCTGGTGCATACATTTTAGTCTTTTAAATATTTTTTATATCTGGTAATACAGCATGTCAGTTTGTTGCACTTTTTAATGTGGTGTTTGAAAACAAAAATGTTCCTATGTAATCTACAAGTGGAGGGTTTACTATGAAAGGGTCAAGATTCCAGGATTGGAGTAATCTAGCCTGTCTTACAAATGTTGAACGGTGCCAGATGTTCTCTTTACAAATGTAAATGTTATGCCTGCAAAAACAAGATCTTTGAGCTTGAAACCAGACACAGCTGTTTTCCTTCCCAGTTCAGTACATTTTTGACCATGAACTATGAAGGCTACATAAAAATGGTGATGCAATTTAGAGTGTAATGTCAATAGTCAATAGAAAACTAGGCAGCTAATAACAAATTATATATAAAATTTATCTTTTTCATTCATGTAAGACCAGATTGTTTAAAATATGTGGTATGTTTGGGACAGTGGCAACATATTCCAGGTTCATTCACACAGGTTACTCTGTACCAATTTAATTTTTTTTTTTTTTAACATACATTATACCTACCACATTGCAGAAGCATGAGATTTTGTTTGTATGCTTTCTTACTTGGTGAGGGATACTAACTTGTGTAAAGAAATGAAGGAGATCAGTGGCGCACGCAGGGGGGGTTTCTGAGTCTCCAGAAACCCCCCCCCCTGCGCTAACTAAGTGGCCGCTATAGCTGCACTGTCCTATACAGCAGCCGCGGCGCTGTCAAAGAAGCGTCCGCGGCGGTGCTGAAGTGTATACAGCACCGCCGCGGACGCTTCTTAGACAGCGCCGCGGCTGCTGTATAGGACAGCGCTGAAGAAACGGAGCTGCTGCGCATGCGCAGCAGCTCTCGCGGGGGATGACAATCCTCCGTTCGCCGCTGGAGATGGTGGCCGGCACTTTAGGAGACTGATCACTGCAAAGCCACCAGCCCAAATTTTATTCCTATAGAATAAACCACATTCCATACTGATTGTACCAGTTCATGAAGCTTTAATTATTACACAGATCAAATGTTAGCTGGAAACATTTTACACCTTTAGCCAACACTTCAATTGACAAGGAAAAGTAACTGCAAACAGATGTTGTAATGATGAGGATGAGGACAAACATACCTCCAGACAGAAAGAAGTCCAGGTACAAGTTAACAAACACCACTATTACTGCAAAGCTTTAAGCAGTGCAAAACAATAAATCTGCTCCATGAAATTCTGTTCAGTTCAAAAATCAGACGGACGTTTTGGGAGGTGCTGGTGGTATCTGCATGAAATGGACAAAGTAAGGACCAAGAAAATTTTTTAAATGGTGACATGGAAACAAGACATTAGTCTGGCACCCTACGTCTATGTGAGGCAACAAGATTCTGCCTGATTGTCTTTGATGAACCAATTTTGCTGTAATGCAAATTGTGCAGAAAATAGCTAGGAATATTTATGGAGCATTTTAGTGGTAGCATAATCATTTTTTTTTAATGGCACACACATACTGCACTTGACAATTCTGCAGAACTAGTTTACATTTAGAGGCACTTTCATATCTATGGCCCAGTATTGTAGGCACCAATGTAAAACCATATATATCTTCTCCGTCCCCAACATTGTAAACTGATGTGAAGTAAAATAAGTAGTTTGTAGTGTTTACAATACTTAAAATCCATATCGCCTTTTGGTTAGGGAAAATGGGTAAACTCAAATTTTCCAGATTGCCTCACACAAGCTAATGTGTGACTGCCAAAACTATGCTGGTTATTTAGGTTCTTTTTATAGATTTCTGGCTCTATTTTTGCTTTCCTCCTTGCCTCATTTGAAAATTTTTACTGAGGTTACTAATAACTATCATTTTTGCTTCTGGCACTGGGGTGTTGCTACCTAAACCCCATTCCCTTACACACACTTTAACAATGCTTATAACACTTCTAGTTAGAACCAAAGCTGTGACAATTGCAATATGATGTGAAGGCTTCCTCCTCAAAAGCAAAGTTCAGTGCCTTTCTTCATGACCAAGTTTTATTTTAAAGTTTGCTCTTTGCCTATACATCGTGATGGCAGCCATTTTGTTGGCTGAACCAATATGCATCATCTTCAGCTATTATTATTATTAATTTTTATTTATAGGGCGCTACTAAGTGTCCATAGCGCCGTACAGGGACAAAGGAAATTACAATACGAGGAGAGACAGCACAGTACAGTAAACAATAAGCACAATAACTCTGAGCGCTCAAAGCACAGCTAGGGGTGGGGGAGGGGAGAGGGGAAGGTCTGCATACGACGGAGCCCAAGAAGGAAGGCACGGATGACAGGGAGACCCCCAGGGGGGAGAGGAGGAAATGAGAGGGCACAGGGGGAGAAGAGAGTCCAAGAGGAGGAGGGAAAGGTAGCTGGAGAGCAGAGTTAAAAGTGGTGAAGACAGGAGGAGAGGGTGACCCTGCTCAAAGGAGCGTACAATCTAAGGGGTGGGGTAGGCAGACAAAGAGACACAGGGGAGAGGAGGAACGGAGGATAAGCTATTTATATAGCGCTATTCTGCAGCGCTGTACAGAAAACTTGCTCACATCGGTCCCTGCCCCATTGGAGCTTACAGTCTAAATTCCTTAACACACACACACACACACACACACACACTAGGGTCAATTTGATAGCAGCCAGTTAACCTACTAGTATGTTTTTGGAGTGTGGGAGGAAACCCACGCAAACACGGGGAGAACATACAAACTCCACACAGATAAGGCCATTGTCAGGAATTGAACTCATGACCCCAGTGTTGTGAGGCAGAAGTGCTAACCACTAAGCCATCGTGCAGCCTCAATATTTATGAGAATTCGGCCTACTTATCTGCAGCAAATTGATAGTTCGGATATCAGACTAGATTCTGTATTTTTTTTTTTTTTTTCAATGGGTCTCCTGTACTGAACTCTGATTTGGCTGCTGGAGTTCACTGAAGGACAGGAGGAGCACGATCAGCCAACAGCACCAGCTAATCGTAGTTACAGGACTCTCAAGTTCTGGATACCTGCCAGCCTATTTCGAAGCATTGTCCGCTCTAAGATTTTTTTGTTGTTGTTTTGTTTGTTTTTTAATTGTAGCGTGGTAGACAATGGAGGGCTAGGCACATAGATGAAGTGTTGTTTTTAGGTATTATCGGAATTAAGTAAAATGCACCTACATTAGACAAGTAGTTAATAAGCAACAAGGGTCACAATCAGAATAGCTGTGCACCATATTGATCAGCCTCTGTTTCTGCTAAGCATTTCAGGATCGTTCCTTCAGCAGGGAATCCATAACAATTTCGAAGGTGGAAGCACCCTGAATTGGGTAAACACTGGTTTTTCGTCCATTCTAAATTGTGACTGTATCATTACTAATTAACTACCTGGCCAATACATAAGTGCACTTTACGTTAGTACAATAATTAAATAGGCAAGAAACTACATTTAATCTGTGTGCCTATTAGTCCTAAACTTTGGGTATTGGATCAGAAAACAGTATACTGCTCAGGAGCAGGTTAAGGAATGGAAGTAGTGTTAAATCCCCTATGGAAAAATAGTAACAGCTGTCCCCAAGGCAGCTGCCTCTCTTGCCTGTCTGGCACTGACCTTCATTGAGTCATACAAGTTGAGTGAAATGCCCAAAGCAGTTATTGCAAAATCTACAAGTCCAAAATAGTAGTTTCAAACTAAATATTGTGAAACAGTAAACATACATTATTTGAAGGTTTTTTTTTTTTTTCTCCCCATGTGATTCTGGGACCTGGCTGACAATCTAGGTTCCAGCTTATAGTTTTTAGAGCTCAGGTTGAACACATCCCTAGCACTGACAGGGTAAAATAGCTTTCTAAACTTTTGCAAGCAGCCCACACTTAGTCCGGATATTCATAACACACTTGGAAGCTAAAGTATGTATTTAATGCTCATAGCAGCAGTATTGCCAGAATAACATTCCCCCTCCCTTAATAAAATGCTGAAATTCTAGTTTTCCTATTCGTGTAACAATACAAACTGTATTTCTTATCCATCCTGCTTATTATTTTATCCCAGTGGGTCCTGTTTTAATAATTTCCCTTATATTGTTTGACATCTAGTTATTAACCCATTAGATAATGATTTATTTTGGCTTCAGTCCTTGCTTAAGGATGTTTCAGGGTTTTTATTTAGAAATTACTTCCTTTTTTTTTCTATCTATTTTCTCTCAAATGAAGTTCTGTAATACAAAATCAACAAATCAATTAACCGAACAAACAAAATCACGGCAATGGGGGGTGTGATTAGGATGATCAATTTGCAAGTGATATGTCCCGGTTTCATACAGGACTAGAGCAGGTGTGAAGGATACTTTAGTAAAATATTTTAATAAGGTTGTGAAGCCTTAACTAGCATTTATACCAACGTTGTTTCAATAATTTGCATTTCAGATTAGGTATAATCTAATATACTTTTAGATGCTATGTTTTGGTGGCATTTTAAGGAACACTAGACTACAGCTATTATAATTTTAATAAAATGTAGGCAAATGCCATCTAGTGGTTAATATCAGAAAATGCAGCTATACATTTTATATAAATATTTTAAGTGGTTGCATCTGATAAAATTAACATGTAATGGTGAAATTTATTTTGCATGCTATTTAGTACAAGCATCTTATTTTATTTTTTTGTATATGATGTATATTTTTTTTTATTTTTCCACTTTCTCTTTCTGTCCCTTCATCACTTTTTTTTTTCTTTCCTTTACTTAATTTTCAGTCACGGATATATTCCTTTGGTAGGTGGGTAGGACACAAGGAAAAAACACTTGCTGGGAGGATATTGGTATTGGCATTATGCTTTTGGTGAATCTGTCTAGTAGGCTTGAGACTATATTGCTGACTATTAACACCTGAAACCTAGATGGTCATTTGGAGACACAGATTCTTGTGTAGTCTACTTATTTTTTTTTACTTACATTCTGTACTGGTCCTCTTTAGTAGCCTCCTACTTTTTTTAAAAAGTAAGACTACACAAGAAGAATCTATGTAGATTCTAATGGCGATCGAAGTTCCACATTTTGTATATTATACAGTCTAAAGCAATGTGGACTCCTTCATCAAAACATAATTGTCAATACTTCGGGCTGAGTTATGGGAGGCCACTGTTGTATGAGTAAGGATATCCCAATGTTATATCCTGTGGTGGTTTCAGGCTCTGAACATACACAGATCATCTTCAGTAAACCAGAGGAAACCGGAGCACCCGGAGGAAACCCACGCAAACACGGGGAGAATATACAAACTCCACACAGATAAGGCCATGGTTGGGAATTGTGCTCGTGACCCCAGTGCTGTGAGGCAGAAGTGCTGCCCTCTAAGCCACCGTGCTGCCCATCTGTTTATCCTTGTGCGGAGACTCATGGTGTTCCAAAACTTCACTTGTGTGTAGTTGCCTTCCTGCAAATCATCTCCCTGCAACTGGATGTCACAACCAAAGGACTCCAGCAGGGAGCATCTGAAAAGTTGCTGAAGGAGACGCCAGCTGAAGAGGAGTGTGGCAGGATGAGTAACCTTCTCTAGATGCCTGATATAGCCCCACTGCTAACTCACAATGGCCTGGCTTATATCCTTTATGAATGTGCCCAGTATGAAACTGATAATTAAGAGGAAGGAGTATAGTATGGGTTCACTCTGTGCTACCCACTGCTGGTGTAAATATTGTATGTAGTTCCTTTATCCTCCTCATTACGGTTCATGTGTTTGGTATTCCTACACTTGGATATAACAAAACTGCTGTTGAAATGTACACCTTTCATCATCATCGTCATCATATCCATTTATTTATATAGTGCCACTAAAGCACTGTACAGAGAACTCGCATCAGTCCCTGCCCCACAGTCTAATTTCCCTAACACACACACACACTTAGGTCAGTTTGTTAGCAACCAATTAACCTACCAGTATGTTTTTGGAGTGTGGGAGGAAACCGGAGCACCTGGAGGAAACCCATGCAAACACGGGTAGAACATACAAACTCCACGCAGTAAAGGCCATGGTCGGGAATTGAACCCATGACCCCAGTGCTAACCACTGCGCCACCGTGCTGCCCACCTCAAGAGTGCTCTCAAGAGTCCTTGCCCTCTTGGTGGGTTTTTTAATTTCTACTTTACCCATGTGTTATACAAAAGAAAATTACCTTTTGAATGTAGTAACATTTTTAAAGTCATTTTTAAATATTGAATTATAGACATAGATGGTGTAGAACTTTTGTGCATGGTTCTATTTTTTAATTGGTAAGAACTAAAGCAGAAAGTAAACAATATGGTAACAGGACTGGCATACTTCAGACACTGATTTTATTATAACCCAGACCGTTTGAAACTGGACTAATCTGTCCAGTTTCAAACGGGCTTTAAAAACCCACCTTTTTCTTAAAGCCTTTCAGTCTCCCACTTAACTTCCTACCTTTTCTTCTGCCTCTTCACCCTCACTCCCCTTCCCTCATAGTTATCCTCCGTTCCTCCTTCTCTCCCTCCCTCCCCCGTGTCTCTTTGTCTGTCTACCCCGCCCCTTGGATTGTACGCTCCTTTGAGCAGGGTCATCTCTCCTCCTGTCTCCACCACTTTAAACTCTGCTCTCCAGCTATCAGCCCTCCTCCTCGAGGACCCTCTTCCAACCCGTCCCCCGTCCCCTCTCCCTCCCTCCTCTCCCTCTGGGAGTTTCCCTGTCACCCGTGCCCTCCCTCCTGGCCTCCGTCGTATGCGGACTCTCCCCTCCCCCTACCCTAGCGTTGAGCTCATTGAGTTACTGTGATTGTTTACTGTACTGTGCTGTCTCACCTTCTATTGTAATTCTGTTTGTCCCTGTACGGCGCCACGGACACCTAGTGGCGCCCTATAAATAAAAATTAATAATAATAATAACCCAATGACTCAGACATTCATATAGTAAGAAGAGTAATATCTGCTTTTGAGTGGTAGATATGTAAATTTGTCACTGTCCACAATCAGGGCTGCTTATTTGTTAGCAGTCTTGCATAATTTCAACCATGATTCAGCCATAGCATTATCTGCTGCAACCTCTGCACCTGTTCCAGGGTTACATTATTATTTTATTACATTGAAATAAGCATTCTTAAACTTTTGTAGTGCTGGTTATATTTTTTGCTGTTAATATTGTGCCTAGCAGTGACTGCACACATATTGTGCCCAGTAGATATCACACATTGACTGTGCTAACTTACTTTCTGTGCCTATGTATACATGATGATGCACATATATATATATATATATATATATATATATATATATATATATATATATATATATATATATATATATATATATATATATATATATATATCAACACATAAACATAGTATCCATGGCATTGTCAAAATTTGGGCATGGTTGTGCAGAGCCAATAAAATCTAGGAAAAATTCAACCCAGCTCCATCTGGCCAGTATTCAGTGGAGATTGTATTTCAGTGACATCTATACAATTCAGAGAGCAAGTCCTAGTGATCTCTATAAGATCCAGACTAGAACTCTGGTGACATTTACTCACTGGACCTTGCTCCCTCAGTGTGCTATTCTCTGGGGGAAGTGCTTGTCCTAACTACTAGAAATGTGCCGCCAGTTTGGTGAATGGCACCAGTCTTCCACCAATTGGTGAATATGTGGAGCTATTAACTGATGAGAGTGCAGGGAGTGCCAGGTCAGCACTTGATCCAAAGCTTGTGCCAATCTGTGAGTTACAGCCTCTGCGTCTTATAGTTGCACTGCATTTACAGTGCCTGGCCTGGGACGTAATGAGGATGTTGCAGAGTGCAGTCTCGTATAGCACTGGTTTTGTCTCTCAATTTTACAGTCAGACTGTGAGAAACGGTATGACTCTCACTGTCTAACCACCACACCAGTCCACAAAAATGACTAAAACCCGACCCCATGGATAGTTTCAGTTTGCGGTCATTTTGCACCACGGATATGCAACACGTGGGTACTCAAGACTGTGCCCGTCTACACCAGAAACGGAAATGCTGTGTAACCTGACGGGACCAGGCACAAGAAGAGCATGCAGCAATATTGGTCCGTGCTGGATCATGGTTATAGGGCAAGAGTGTCTAGTCACTAAAGTTTTAATTTTTAGGGTGGTGAACCCCTTTATCTCTGTCCAACACCATTTTACGTGGCTTTGAGTGTAAGTATAGGTGACTGACAAATGAGCAAATATTGACCTATTGGTTTTTATGGTAAATGAAGCCCTAACTGCAACTGCTGAATTTCCATTACACGTGGGTAAGTATGGCCATTACACCTTGCATATCTGCCTCAATAAGCTGCAAATCATTATTTGCAGGCAGCAGTAGTGTATTAAAAAGATGAACTCTGAATACAAGGTAATATAATATCTTTAACAATTTGTTACAGAGAACACAGGGGTTTTACAGCTTGTTCAGTTAGAGGCTTCTAGGGCATTGGAATGTGAAAGGCGCATCTGTATACCTGAAAATAACATGATTTTATTGTTATTTATGTTCCTGTCGCTGTCCATACATCAGTGGCAGTCTGTATGCTTACTGTCTCCTTTTTAAAGCAGGGTAAAAGCAGAATTTAATCTCATTATAGTAATAACATTTATCAAAGTGCTAACATGGGTTTTTAATGTAAAAAAACATAAAATGTCTAATTCAGACATTAGATGTATATGTATTTGTAACAACTTATACAAAGAGACAACAAAAAGATGAATGAATGATGAAGTACAAACCAGGATGTGTGTCTAATTGTTTTCCAAATTGTTGTTTCCAAAGTTAGCCAGCAAGTGGCAGTATATTTCCACAGTTGTTCAATTACTTGTTTATGTATGGTGTAGATGACTGCTTAAATCTCTTTCAATAACTGAACTAAGGATCAAAGAAAGCAATTTCACTCCTGAATTCTATTTTTTTGCCAAATAATACTGCACACATAATTTCTGGTATTTTTTTTTTTTTAGAAAATAAGGTGCACAAAATATTTCTATTTTTTTTAAGTTAAGAAATCACATTTGTAATATATATATATATATATATATATATATATATATATATATATATATATAATTTTTATAAATAACCACATAAATTGTCTCCCCTCTGGCAATTTTCATATTTTGCTGTAGATGTGATGCCTTTTGGTCATAGTTTTTGGCATATTTTATAGCAATGGAATTGTCAGAAATGTTTTTCTTCAGCACCTATGAATTCGAGATGTGTATCCATATTGGTGGTCTGACTTGTGTTTCCTGCGAAGCACATTTAAAACATAAATAAAATAAAAAACTGTGTGTGTTCTAGTTCAGAGCTCATACATATATTTAAATTAGATTTTTATATGACGTTTATTGCACCATTTCCTAAAGCCTGGCTTTGATAACTTAAGTTTGCAAGTGACGTAGAATGAGAAGGAATCAAGATTTCAACCAGCATGTTTCAAGTGTGTTTTAAAAATAAAGAATTCAAGGCTCTCACTACTCCAGACCCCTTCTCTTTCATTTAGTAGACTGATTCTAGTTTTTCTCCTTTTACATTTTGTTGACACAATGTTACTACAGCTGTATGGCATGTGGCATATAAAATAAAAAAACATGGCAGTAAAATAAAGGAGGGCCACACATGCACTTTCATAGCAGAAAGAATAAGAACGTTTAAAGAACCCCCACCTCTGTAAGATGTTCACGGCTGTCATTCTAACACTGTGTGATACCATTCTAAACATACTGTGTCCTTGCAACCGACCAAGGAGTTAAATGGTTGGTTGGAGAAAGCTAATGTGGTTATACCATATAGCTGCTACTATCTCCTGCATAAACATTATCTGATACAGACCATACATAGCACACTCAGCTGACCATTTCTCTTTCTGATCTGTTGGAAGCTGTATTAAGTTGCAGAGGATTCAAGCTGTCCATTTTTTTTTTAATAGGGTGGTGTGGCAGCTAGATATGGCTCCCAGGTTAGGGTAATGGAAAGTGTCAAATAGGGTTTCCTCAAATTTTCAGCAATATTCTTTATAAAACTTTTTATGCAAAGCTTGGATATAAATGTATTTTACCTAGTATTGATAGTGACACAAAGAGTACTAGGTGCTCTAGTGGTTAACTATTATAGTATAGACTGAAAGGACTTATTAGAATACAATGCTCAAGACATTTTGTCGTTCTGGATAGTTATTCTATGTATAAATAAAACTTAAATGACTGCTAAGTAGGTTAGATCCATAGTCTCTCTACACACAGCGTATGGGGTCATCTCTGTTGCTGATCTATTGATGCCATCTAGCCAGGGCCGGTGCTAGGGTCCATGGCGCCCTAGGCATTTTGAAAAAATCGGCGCCCCCCCCCCCCTGGAAAAATCGGCGCCCTCCTCACCCCGTCTTTCCTTACCTCACCACCAGCGCCTCTCTGCTCCGTCTCCTCCCCTCCACTCACTGACACTAGTGAGTGGAGGGGAGGAGACGGAGCAGAGAGGCGGCGGTGGTGAGCAATAGCCTCTTCCCCCCCTCCCCCGTGCATCTGAATGCTGTGCGGCGGCCGTGACAGGTATGGTCATCGGTCGCCGCACAGTTTTAAAGTAATTTTCATTCTAGAGGGCGCCCTCCAGAGCCCGGCGCCCTAGGCAAGTGCCTAACCTTGCCTAATGGGAGCGCCGGGCCTGCATCTAGCACATTTCATGCACGGTGCCTAAGGAAAAGCAATTTTAGCTATAAAATTGATATAGAGAAGTTTGACATCACTGTGTGGTACAGGTCCTGTGCAGAGTCGTTCTGTATGGCTGTATTTTTCAGATAAAGCTGATCTTGTTAAAGGGCCATGTCTGCCTCGATATCTTGGAGGTGTTGATGCTTTCGAAAACACCCCCCCTCAATAATGCGTCTGCATCTTTATTAGCACTGTTTTTACATGTACAGCACTATTACATTGCAAACACTTTTAAAACTGAAACATGACTTGGTGGTATTCTTTTTCCCATGAACAGTTATCTGAAATGTTCATTGCTCTTTAAAGTGCATTTGATTAGGGTCTGAGCACCTTTTTTTTTTTTTTTTTTTTTGTTGGTTGGTTCTCTGCACATTCCTGTGTCACCAGTTGTGAACTAGATAAGGATAGAACCTATACCAGATCAGATAATTAGCATGGTATCGCTGATCTTGTGGATGACAATGGCCTATCCTCTTGAATGAGTGATCCTACGAGGGCAGGGCTGCTTGTGACACGGGCAATGTAATCACGTGAGGAGGGAAATTGTGGTATGTAGGAAGCCGGTTTAATACTGATATGGGAACAGAACATTGAAGGCTTCTGTCAAACTTAGCCTGGACGGTTGTGGTGTCAAACCACCTTTTATATGAAACAGGATTTATACATTCATCTTGTTTTGTATGTGAAACTATGTATGGTAAAAGTGGAAAATTTTAGGCTTCACCTTGGCAGGTCAGTGATTTTAGTAGTGTAAAAAAAGATTAGGGCAAGACATGAAGCTTTATCTGTGACAGGTTTGTCTTTAGCATGCCTAAACATGACTACTTTTATTTTGTGCATAATCCCTCCCACTCATAATCAACACTTCATATATTTTGACGCATTGAAAACACATATTGCAATCTTCAATAAGGACAAAAAATAAGATTGTTAACACTACAGTTGCAATATAATAGCACATAATAAGAGGATCTAGAATGAGCAAACTGTTTATAGGTTGCTGTGACAACACAAGTTTTATATTCTCTGGTTTGATCATTGTACACCATTAACACATGAAATATGCAGGGAAGGAAATTGTTGCAATTCAGTACCTATCAACAAGAGATTAATTAAGGCACTTATCACATTTGCTAGGATTTTTTTTTTGTTTTACGATAGAGTAACTACAAAATGAGATATTGACACAAATCTGACACTGCTTTGTGGATAATAAGGTTCTCAGTCATTTAATGGAAAAATAACTTTTTAGTGATTATAAAAGGTTGCAAAAATTAGAACATGTAAGGTTTTGAATGGTTTTGCAACACCATTTGGAGTGGCACTGGCAGAATCTGTGGCAAGCCACTCAAATATGTTTAACCAGCTGATCACAAAAGATATACTATTAAAGCTTCCGTGTGTCTCATCCATCCACAGTGCTCATACCCCACAATTTTTCAAATGGCCGAAGAGGGTCATTGGGTATTTCTGCATGAATACTAGCATGTCCATAGACCGCAAATTGCTGTGTGAATTGTTACTCGCATGAGGAGATCCCATCAGGACAGTGTCCCAAAAATATGGCAGGGATCTTCAGTGGTCTGTACTGAGTAGGGAAGTCTTTGCCCACTGCAACTCTGTTAAAATGTAATGTCTGGGTAACACTGATCAATGTGTGTTCCCTTCATAGTTAATATTTGAGAATTTTCAATTTTGGGGGTTAGTTATACTTTATGGTAGGAAGCTCAATGTGACCTTAGTTTTGTAAACTCTTCTGCAGTTCTCATGTAGGTGCATCATCTGACATTGTGAGTAGAGGAGGTACAGGGCCTCCTCTTCCTGCCTGTTGTTCCTATTGTTGCCAACAAACTGCTAGTGTAAAGGCTACAAAACAAAGCTGAGATGATTATTGTCAAACTGCCTCGTCCTACAATATATATGGTTGTGAAGTATGGACAGTACCTTACTTTTAGTTGCCCAGTACAGGGGGCAAGTGAGAGGACATGCCATCAATGCCAGTAGCATATTTAGAAGGAAAGCCTATACACAACTGCATACACTACAAAGCCACTATAGCATGGAAAATTATATATACAGTTTTTTGGGGGAACAATGAGAACCAACTTGGGGATTTATTTATAGATGTATTCAATAGACGTAAAATGGGACACTTGAAAGAAACCAGACTTGGGGATTACGTTAAAACATGTGTCTCTAAAACAAAATGGGAAAAAACATTGTAGTGTGTGTGTGTATATGTAAAACAGCTAGTCTAGCTGTTTAATATACAAAGTTTTCATTGATGTACTGTTTGCTACAAGTGATTTTTCATTTACTTTTTGCAGGATTGAAATCATACCATAATGAGTTTTCTGCAGAAGATATGGCAATGCAAATATCAACCACAAACCATCACCATACCTTTAAGTCTGAAGACACCAGCAAATGTGAAAGCACCCAGCGTAAAATTGATCTGCAAAATCCTTCTTTTGTTTCTAAAAATCATCCTGACCTTTCTCTTGTGAAAACAGAATATTCCCCTGATTTAAAAGTACCAGCATTCAAATACAACAGAGACCCTCACAAACCTATTCAGAATATAACTACATCCCTTTCTATGGTGCAAAATAATCCTGAAACGGCCCACATTAAAAAACACTTGACAGCTGCAAATATGTATCCCAATGGAAAGACACCTGACTTAGTGAAGGAAAAGGAACACCCTAAAGGAGAAACGAACGATACAGATAAAGAGGAGATTATTCCGTTGGATTTAAGTGAAAAGTCAAGCAGAGATGAGATTTGTAGTAAAAGTGCTATTGATGCATTGCAAGCTTCATTGATTGTTCATCAGTGCCCTTACTGTAGTCACAATACATATTATCCTGAGGTTTTGTGGATGCACAAAAGAATTTGGCATAAAGTCAGCTGTAACTCCATGGCACCTCAGTGGGTTCAACAAAATGGGTTCAAGAATTTGAAAAACAATGCCCTTTTTCTTGCCCGAAATGGGCGTACTGGTCCTCCACCAGCACTCGGTGGCAAAGAATGTCAGCCATTGCCTATTGTCAGGTTCACACGTACTCAGACACCAAGTCAAACTTCAGCATCTAAAAGCAACGCTTCAACTTTAGGAAATGTTTCTAAAGCAACATGTGGATCTCAGGTGCGTGTCGGCTCCCGTGGCTTCAATGGGCCTAAAGCAACAAACTTTGAACGACAGCCTAAGGTGTTACTGGCTCAAGAGCAATATAACGCAGTGGTCCAACAGCCAGCATCAAAAGCAAAGAATGACTTGAGCCCTAAACTGACCCAAACTGGAAGTTACAGTAAATATCATACAACTCCTCAAACATCCGCATCAAGACAAATTCTACAGCCTTGCAGTAGTAAGCAAGTAGAAAAATACACTATGTCCCAGGGAGCAGCTAGTTTTGCATCTCCTAATAAACTGTATTTGTCTGATGCAATTAAAACCAAATTCTCACTGTCACAACCACAGTTTCCATTTCATAAAGTAGAGCCACACGTCAAACAGGAGAGCCCTCTAGTGCCTCAAAGAGAATCTCAGGCCAAGATAGTCAATGAACTAGGAACAGTGCCCAACAGTAGTGCTGGACCCAAGACCAGCCCTGTTTTGCAAATTCAACAAAGTACAACAGTTGCTCCATCGCCTTTTCATCCAGTAAAACAAGAGCCTGCGTCTGAAGACCTTGAAAAACGACTAGACGTTCTAAATATCTTTAAGCCCTACATTCCAAAGGACCTAGCTACACTGTACCAAAGTTGGGGAGCCAATAACAATAATATGGATAATGCAGGTAAATTGAAATTATTCTGCTGTTTAAAATCATGCTAATTGTAGAATGTCTTTACTGCATAGAAAATAGATATAGAGATATATGTTAAATCCAAACACATTTTCATACTTATTGTCCTGGAAACCTGTTCCATATGTTGGTGAAATTAATTATATTTTACATGGTATCCTGCATATGTGGTGGAAATGCGTAGTTGCAAGACGAAGGTCATTAATAAAAGGTATTTAAGGATGTGCAAACTTATTTTTCTGAAGATTGGGCATGAGAAATCCTATATGTAAGTTGAAGTTGATAAAGGCATTTTTGCAACCTTCATTAACATGTATGTTACCTTTCGCTATATTTGAAAGCATTGCATATATACTTGCAGTGTAGCCAAGTGACTACTATTGTTTTTATTAGATTTATATTGACCCCAAGTGTGGCATGTGCGTTATTTGATTCAATAGCAGACTCGCATTGTATAGATTTTGAGACTGGGCTCAATGTTTGTAATGCAAATTAAAGTTGTCATTTCCTAGTTTGCTAGTTGGACCACACGTGCAGATGGAAAATCATCAGCCAACTTCACTTCCCGTTCTGCAAGTATGAGCAATATAATAGTTTAGAAGGCCACTCACAAACTAGTCCTGCATGTGTGTGGCTGGCATTAAGACTCATTGAGGCTAACCACAATTATAGAATGGAAGTCTGATGCATAGAAAAAAAAAATAGGTTACCCCCATCCTGATCACGTTCTAGGTTCTTTCAAAAATAAATATGCAAATGTTTTGGGAACTTTTATGTAGTGCTACTAGTAGATTGCATATTAGATTTACTGGTCTAATTTTTTTTCATTCTCTGAAATCTAGATGGATTGTATTTCAATTGTAATTTGCATGCATCTAAAAATGATCTTTTTCTTTGTGTAGTATTAAGATGCCTAAAAATATTTTCCTGTATTCCTGAGTTTAACAAGATTGAGTTGTATGATCAGTCTATTGACAAAATATAAATTGGGCATGTAAAACTATATTATACTTTTTAAATGTGCTTAAAAGAGATGTCCACTCTCATTCAAATGTATATCTGCAAATATGGATTATTTTTCAAATGTGGTACCTTCTCCAGCTCCTAGTGCCACCTAGTGTCAGTCTGACAAACTGTAGGCTGATGTATGCTCACTCATGCTTTGTATAAAAAGCAGAAATGACCAGAACTGTAGGCTGATGTATGCTCGGAAAAGATTCTTTCCTAAGCCCTTTGTTCCTGGTGTAGTCACCTGATGGAGGAACTAAGCTTGTTGGTGTGGGAGTCTGCTAAGACTGACCCAAGGTGTGAGCTAGCTAGAGAGGACCCCAGGCTCAAGCAGTTCATATCATAAAGTTTTAGATAATAAGTTCAGTATTTTGTGAGTTGAACTCTGGAGCATGTGAGTAGTTCTCATGGAAATTGGTTCTGTCCATGAATGGCAGCCACAGATATAGTGTTTAATATATGCAAATTGTTGTAATGTATGAGTAGCATGAGGTGTTACATTATGTCTTTATAATTCACCATCTTCCGTGTAGAATAAAAAGGCTTAATGGTTTTAGACCTAGTAGTAACAAGTAGTGTTTAGTTATTTTTCTGGCACTAGTTGTTTTGCTTCTCAGTGTATAGCACTTTCAAAATGAGTCATGTGATATCACTTGTATCATTTTTTGTGGATACTGTGAGACTGCAGCTTGTCGGTCTAATACAAAAAAAAAAAAGCCCCAAGAATGTAATATCTCTTAATTACATTCATACATCTTTGTCTGACATCCGTCATGCAGCAACTGGCAAACAATATGGCTCCATAAATGTGCCACACTAAACTAAAAGAATCTTAGAGGTTGAAATTCCAAGCTACAATTTGAAAGCTATGGAAGCTGTGGAGGGACAGACTAGTTACCAATAAAGCATATTGATGATGTACTACATTCAATTATATTACACCACTAGGCTCAATACACTAGTATCATGTATAGTATTTGTACAAGTGTACATATATTAATGTCCCTTACAGTAATGTACAGTTTCTGGTTTTGGTGTAACTAAAAAAAAATACTTTAAACTTTTCAGCTGGTGTAAATGGATAATTTGCTGGCTTATCATATGTTTTTTGTGTATATATAACATTTTGCACTGTGTTGAAACCAGCTTGAAGCATTGGATGTGTTGTTTCCAGGAGATTCTGGATGAAAGAAGCAAATGATATTCAAACCAAACATACTAAACTAAAAGTCAGACATGTCTTTCTTGATCAGCAGCAAAGACAACAGCTAGCCCTTTAAGTCAGATGTTGTAAACTGACCTTTAAAAAAAAAAAAAAAAAAAAAAAAGGTTTGAGTAGTTTTCCACAAATGCTAATGGCTCAGAAAACATGTTTACTAAAGGCAGGGAAAAGGGCTGTCTCAGAATGTGCAGAAAGACACTCTCATTCTCGTATGTCTTTAGTGTTTGCCTCTGAGGTCTAGGGTCAGAGCAGCACCAGCAGGCAGATAGGTAAGGGCTAAAGGTTTGATCATTCTGTGATGGCTGCACTCACTCTGCATTTGTCTCTAAGGTACATCAGCCCAGGAGGGACAGGCAGACTCTGGTTCTACTCATTTTCTATTATCCATGTGACTAGTCTCTGGCACGCTGGAGTCACTTTGATTTGCTTGATACACTGCTTGACAAAGCTGGGTGATGGCTGAAAAGTGGATCCAGCTGCTCTGAAAAGCACACACCTGACATGCCAGTCCTGGTGCGGGCACATCATGGGGAGCGGTTTTTAATTCAATGTAATTTATGCATTCTCGCAATCCTGTGTGTGCCTGGCCTGTCATCCCCAGCCCAGATGAAGGCTGACAGTTGTCATCTAGGGCCTGAAGGTAGCCTCACATAATGACACATTAGACATACTAATGATGTTTTCTTCTAGCATAATGTTTTCTTCTCAACTTCTCTCCTTTTTCTTTCTTGCCCCCCTCCCTTCCCTATTATCCAAAGGAATGCTTAGGACACAGGCACGCCAAGGAGACTGTGTTTGCATTGAGTGTGGGAAATGTTTCACCCAACCAAGCCACTTACGGACCCATATGAGGTCTCATACAGGTACATCTTGCTTTCATTATGACAGTTCTTTAAAGTTGCGACAACTGTAATATTTAAAAGACTAACCTACTCAGTCACAGTCTTGTCGCTTTGGCTCCATGTATATACTTGCATTGTCTGCTTTTCTTAATCTCCGTTTAATTTAAGGATATTTGTTGTTTTTCCCAAGAAAAAAAAAATCTCAAAAATGTGAAGGATGTTTATTAGATAAATGCCTCTAAATAAGGCTTTGTATTGATATTGAAGGGATCTTGACCTTGGTTAAGTGTGGTTTCATTTGCTGCAACTACTAAACAGTTAATACCATAATTTGAGTTGAAAATCTGTAAGCTCCTGTTAGGGATTTGGGAGAAATGGGAAAGGTTAACAAAAGACCACAATGATTATGAATAAACATGCAAGTGATTCATTTTGCCACAAGCACACAAATATCAAACTATTCATTTCTGCATACCATTAACCCCTGTTTTACATGAACATCATAATCACCTTATGCCATTTTGTTTTATGGGAAAATGCCCTCTAGGCTGGACAGTGATAAATGAAAGCTAATTAATCCAGATATTTAATATCTGTTTAAACCTAAACCAATTTGGTCTTTGCGACTATTACATTGTGCGAGCTAGGTAGCGTTCTGTGACAGCTCTAGACTATAGGGCTTCTGTGCAGAAGTGTGAATGATGCATACATAAGCCAGTCTGATGTGAAATGACAGAGGCCAAATGGTAAGTAATGCAAGTAAAGGGTCCCTTTACACACACACACTGATAATTAATGTTGTCAGTGATTGCTTTCTTCAGCACTGAAGTCTAAATTAAAAAGGGCAGTGGCCTTAGGCTGCCATTAACACACACTCTCAACGAAAGTGTTACAGTAAATTGGTATGTACTGGCCACAGGCAAATAACTGGTCCTTTTTTTTTTTTCCCTTTTTATAATAATTTTTTTTAATTGTGGTTAAACTGTAATGGTCTCAATGATGTACACACACTAACGAAAGCTTCAATGCTCCTCTGTTTAACAAGACCCCTTGTTCCCACAGTGGTATATGAGTCTAATGGACTCCGAGGTACTGAAGTTCACACCACCTCCGCAGATGCCCCAAAACAAGTATGTTATCAACTAATTGAGTGTTTGGTTTTTCTTATGATTGCCGGGGAGAAAAAGTTGCACAGCAGTACTCCTCAGTAAAGCACTGGCCTTTTATCATCCTGTGCCAAGACGACCTGTTGTGTGTGTATATATACCCGCCACTTATGTAGTCTCAGTGATTACTGGAACAACCATTCATGCATAAAACTTGTTCACTTACAAAACCCTTATTTACATGAATTATATATTTCATAAAACAAGGAACCAGTCTGTGTTTTTCTGAAGAGTATTTTTCCAATGTCTACATATGAAATCTTTAGAGCAGCTCCTTATCCTGACCTTGCAGCTTCTGTGGTGTGGTGGTGGTGTGCCTCTCCTGTTTCTAATGTCCAGTGTCTCCTCTCTGAACAGACTCCCTTTCTTCTTCCTCCTTCTAGTCTTGGTGAATGAAATGTGCCTGAAGTCATAGAAGATCCTAGGGACATATATTTACATAAGCATATATCTTTATTTTCTAAACAATGAGATCTACCAAAGCATTTATTTAGCATTAGCAGTTTATTTTTTTCATTCCAAAACAAAATTTTAATAGGATTTTGACTTCTAAAAACTAACATGAAAGTTGGCTTTAGAGTGTCAATAACCTTCATAAACACAAACAAAATTTTCAGAAGTTTAACAGACCTATAAGCATAGTTGCCTACTCTCCCGGAATGTCCAGGAGACTCACAAATTTTTGGGAGAGCAGGGTAGCCTCCTGCATCTTGCCCTCTTCATTAGTGAAGTGGGTGGGGGCAGAGCTAGTTGCCTCATCCTGACCCCTCCCTTTGCTGTAATTGGCCGAATTTGGCATAGTTTGACAGGGGCAATGCCATGATGACGCGATTTGCGTTGGCACGTCCCTAGGTCGTGACAACTTTGAAGATCTCCCGGATGGAAGATCTCCGAAGTTGACAAGAATGACCTATAGGTAGGAGATAAGGTTGAGATTATGGGAAACAAATGCTGCAGTTGAAGTCTTCCAGAAATTAACCCAAGATAGTTGTATCTTTGTGCCCATGCTGAAAAGTATTGTAAGATCAAGCAACATTTTGCATGGGCTGTGCTGTAAACACTGTTGTCTAATAATTACACCATCCTGATTCAAGTGTGCTAATTAAAAAAAAAATATATATATATATATATCTTATTTTATGATGCTCATATCATATTAATAGCAATGGGACCAGGTAATAAACATTCATGTTTTGCCCCAGTTCAAATTATGCCACGTAATTGTGCCCACAGTCAGGGCCGGATTAACCCGAGGTCTAACTGGGCTACAGTCCAGGGGCCTCGGGCATCCAGGGGGTGCCTTGAAAGTGCTCAGCAGCATTATTGATCAGTTGGGGACGCCCCCGACCCGATCAATGCTGCTGAGCACTTTCACTGCGGTCCTTCCCCGGCGCGCTGTAGTCTCCTCCTTACTGAGGAGATCTTGAGTCTCTCTCTCACGAGATCTCCTCAGTAAGGAGCGTACAGCGCGCCGGGGAAGGACTGTAATGCTAGGAGAAGGAGGTAAGTGCCTTGGGGGCTGGGGGGCTGCTCGGCTCACCGGGGGGGGGAGGGGGGGGGGCGGCAGCTTGGATCACGGGGGGGGGGGCCTCTCTGGGTGGCGCCTCACGGGGGAATGGAGGCCCCCTTAGCCCAGGGGCCTCCATCCCCTTAATCCGGCCCTGCCCCCAGTACCTAGTATGCCACATAGTTGTGCCCCCAATACATAGTGTGCCTCATACTTACTTTTGGAGTCTGCACACATGTTTTTTGTTCCACAGCAAAACCTTGGAGCTGCTTCACTAAAGCTGCCAGTGATGAACAAAACTGAGCTGCTGCACATGTGCCGCAACTCCGTTTCGGCTGTCTTCCGCTGCTTTAGTGAAGCAGCTGCGGAGCTTTGCTGTGACAGACAAAATTTGTCTGTGTGCCACGTTTGGCATGCATTGCGGGGAGTTGCTGACCCTTGTAGTAGATACTTGTAGGAAACACCAGTTCTGTAGGACAGTAGAGGATTATGAACACTTGTCACATTAGGGTAGTGGCACATGGAGGCTTTTACAACTTCACAAGTGCTCATTCCTAATTGTGTGTGTGTTGCAGCTGACATGTAATGGATTTCAATTTGATAGCATTTTTCAAGTTCTTTGAAACCTTGACCAAAATGCTGCTACTTAGTGGGTTTAAAAAAAAAAAAAAAAAAAAAAAGCTCAAGTGATGCATATGTAGTACTCGTACGAGGTATATCTATTAAATAATGAGACTGTGATTCCACCTAGTAAACAAAGCAGTCAGAACCGGTTATAACTGCATACGTAGTAACCTTGAACCGGTCTGAACCTGCATGACAAGCTGCAACACTCTGATGTTCAGTTGATTGTGAGTCACCATTTAGTTTGGTTGTGTTTTCTGTAGAGTGCCGAAAAAATGCTAAGTTTAAAAGTTGAACAACGTGTCCGTTTGAAATTTTTAGTAAAATTGCACAAAACGCCAACAGAATGTTTTTAAATGCTTACTACGGCCTATGGGAATGACTGCCTGTCTCGTGCACATGTGTTTGAGTGGCACAAAAGATTAAGGGAGGGACGTGAGAATGTCGAAGATGATGAACGCCCTGGGCGACATTGCACTTCAAGAACCGAAGAAATTGTAGAAAAAATCAGGTTGTTCGAAAAGACCGTCGACTCACTGTTTGAATGATAGCTGAATCCGTAAAATTGACAGACACCGTATGGAAAATTTTGCGTGAGGATCTTAACATGACGAAAGTTTGTGCAAAGATGGTCCCAAGGGTTCTCACACCAGAGCAAAAGGAACGTTGCAAGGAATGTTGTGTTGACATTCTACAGCAACTTGACACAGATCCAACCTATTTCATAAAGTAATCACTTGTGATGAGACCTGGATCTTCTAGTACGATCCTGAAACCAAACGACTGTCAATGCACTGGAAAACACCGTCATCACCAAGAATGAAAAAAGCTTGTTAAAGCAAGTCAAAATTCAAAGCAATGCTCATTATTTTTATCGATATCAAGGGTGTAATTTTGGAAGAATGGGCTCCAGAACAGGGGCACAACAGTTAATCGGCATTATTATAAGGAAGTTTTACAAAAGCTGAGAGAGAGAGTCAGAAAGAAACGGCCGCAACTGTGGAAAAATGGTTTCTTCTTCACCAGGACAATGCGGCTGCTCACACAGCACTTTCTGTGAAGCAGTTTTTGACCGACAAACACATTACTACACATGAACATTCTCCATATTCGCCCGATTTAGCACCTTGCTATTGTTATCTTTTCCCAAAAGTTAAATCCGTGCTTAAAGGCACACATTTTGAGTCAGTTGATGCTGTAAAGAAGATAACGGCAGATTTGTTGAAACAAGTGACAAATTGATTTACTCCATGCCTTCGACCAGTGGAAAACAAGACTACAGCGATGTATTCATGCAAATGGGGATATATTGAAGGGGACAAACATTAAATTTGTAATACCAATAAATAAAGGTGAGTTATTTAATCAGTCTCGTTATTTAATAGACATACCTCGTAAGTTAATGATTACAATTTAGAGATTAAACGCCATGTTTTAAAGTGCCCATGTGACACCACCCTTACTGCCTAGTACATCTTGAGATGCTAGTGTTGAAAACAAAATGCATAAGAAACCATCTGCATTTCTATGCTCAATATTTTATTATCATGTACCCTTTTCAAACATGTAATTTATATGACTATATATTTTAAACCAACATACAAAATGCAGAATACTGTTCGGGGTATAAATGCATATTTATTTTATTTGCTAGTGGTGAAACAGATAATATATATTTCAAGACATGGTCTATTTTAAGACATGCTTCATCCATCCAGAAAGTGATACAGAGAACAATATCTTTAACAGGTTTTCCTACTGTGTGTTTCTTACCACTGCTCTGTTTGCTCTTCACTCTTCTGTCTTGGTTGCTGCTACCATAGATTAGCCACAATACACCCAGGGGTAATCCGAGGTTTCTGTCCTTCCTGAGATTGCCTTAGGACACCTGCATTAAGGTTTGAAAGGAAAGGTGTACCACCCCATGAACTCGTCCAAGAGCACATATAAACACAAATCTTTTATACAATATTTTTAAACATTTTAGTATTTTGGATTATTGTTTTATTTCTTTGAAGAAAAAAAAATAGAAAAGTTTGGTATTCGTATATTATAAGGAATAACACACCCCCTACTTTAGAAGTTTGCATCCTTTTGTTCTCTTATGTGGTCATAGAACTCCTAATATCCTTAAATTCCTCCATAGAGGTACATTATACCTTATTCCAAATATTCCTGATTTTATCATACATAGTTACCTGTTTACAGTTGATTAGTCATGACTTTTATCTCTACAATATATACTGCAAAATATAAAGATTCCTGTACAGAGTACACCTTCATTGTCTTTTGTTTTCATTTTTTTTTAAACCATATTATCCTTGGAAATTATTCAAGTTGCAGAAACCAAATTCTGTTCTAGCAGTGTGGTGCAGTTGAGCTGATCCATATAACATAGCTGGGAATTGTCCAAATCTATTGGATAATATTAGATGATCTAAAATTGGATATAGTGAAAAAAAAATACTTGTACATTTAGTTTGTCTTGGCCCAATGTAAAACATTGATGTTTGATACGGATGGAATTACTGGGATGCAAGGCACTGGGTTATCAGAACTAATTTTGCCATCAGGCCACACTCCTTGTCCTCACATGCCGATGTTCATTCCCACAAGGCCACAATCATTTTTGACCAGCAGAACTATTTTTCCCCTTATTTATACTCTTCTAAAAGAATGTTTATTAAAAGTTTGGTAGCAAGAGTTTTTTTGTGCCTGTGGCTTTCCATTTCTTCTTCTTCCTCTCTCTTCTTAACGGTGTTATGGGTCACTTTGCAACCTGAAGATCTGTTTTATTCCATCTGGCTTTCATACTTAATAAAACGCGTCGCTATGGTGTTGCTCATTGATGCAGTACACACCCTGCACACATAACAAACTGACACATCTCAGTAAGTACTCCATAAATGCTTATTCTCCAATTAAAATTCAGGTTGACTTTTTATCATACATGCCAATCTTCAAAACTTCTGCCCCGGGAGATCCTGGGGGAGAAGTCATGTGACAGGGGGTGTGGCGGTTTTGTAGCGTCACTATAGCCCCGTCCCCACTAAAATGCCGAAATTCACAGCATTGAATAGCGGGAGCGGGGCTTAATGACGTGATTAAGCCCCGCCATTCAATGTGAATTTCGGTGAGTCCGGGAGGTTGGCCTACTCGTCTGGGAGGACTCCCTGAAATTCGGGAGCCTCCCGGGAATTCTAGGAGAGTAGGCAAGTATGCTTTATATACAGATAAGTCTATTAGAAAACAACATTGAGGTAAATATATCTTAATCTATTACTGTATTTCTAGTACAGTTTCTAAAATTAAAGCAACTCTACTGATTATCAGATACTGCAGATATCTAAGACTAAACTCAAATTGATGGGACTTCTGCTTAAGTTTAAATATATATATATATATATATATATATATATATATATATATATATATATATATATATATATATATATATATATATATATATATATATAGTTAACCCGTGCATGATACTCATGCATTCTAGTCAAATCAAGCTACTTGAGGTGTTAAAAAGGTTCTTGTCATGCATTTGGGCCTAGCCCAGGCCTCCTCAGGGGAAGAGCGTTACTTCCCGACGTAAGCGCCCTTTTTTAACGTGGTTTTGTCCACATGTCACCACCTCATCATTTTTCTCCATCACCTCATCCTTCATCTTTATCGCCATGTCTATCCAGACACAGGGATCTCTCTCAGCGGTCCTGAGTATCACACTCCTCTTGCTCTGTCACCCCCGGCAACCACCAACCACTCCCAACTGTCACTTCTCCTTCAAGAAATATATATATATATTTTTAAAATCTTTATAAACACTTTTAACAATTAACAAATTAAATTAACAAATTAAAAACATCTTAATATACCAAATTTCAGCCCTTTCTGAGTTTTTTTTCCCCACACACACTAAGAATTTAGTAGGTCAGTGTATAACTTCGCCCAGCAGGTGGCGCTGCAGCTTGGTTTTTTTTTTCCACGCACAGACACACGCCACTAGGCTTTTATATAGTAGATATATATATTAAATGTCATAGATGTGAACAGGCCAGGCCGCCTCATTGATGTTTGCCAAGCATATCTTTAGCTCAGTATAAATATATTTCAAAGTTTAAACTTGAACACTGCAAGAGACCTTTTATACCCATTTATGTTTCACCTAATTACAAACACTTTAAGACTACGCTTTCTTAAAGTTGCTATAATTTTTTTTTTACATATTTGTGATTAATAATACATTTCTCCTAATTACAAATGCTATTTTTAATCAGTTTTACTGGTACTAGTGCTCCATTAATCAAAATAATGGACAGTGAGCAAATACATGGCAATCTACTTTAATTCATAGCCACAGAAATTGTAGTTTAAGCAATACAAATCCAAGTAAATCACAAATGTGTGTGCAAATGTACTTTACTGCTAAATACGTTGTAGATGACTTGCACCGCTAACCACGTAAATACCGCCTTCTCATTTATCTCACAAATGTATGTTTGTACGTATGAGATATATAGATATAGATCTGTCTATATCTCAATAAAAAAAAAAAAATTAGTCTACTGTGTTTTAATCTAACATCGGCAATTATTTTATTATTTTGAAGTCTGTAATCCCCAAAAACAATTTGCCTGATTGGATTGTCTTGATTCAAAATTATTTTTATTTCTGAATTAACTCTGCTTAAGGCTAATGTATTAATTAAACATTAAGCATGCCATGTTAAGAACATTGTATTGTTCTTTGATGTTGAAAATGTCATTGTTGAGCAGTTCTATGAGGCTTCAGGCTGACATTGGTTCACATTTTAACTTGCGTTTTCTGTGTACTTTAGAACTTCCTATTTGTTCACCATGGTGATTCTTTATGAAAATTGGTACAAATCTTCTATAGTTTTGACATATATGTGTGTGAGAGCAATACTCTATTCCTGTGTGGACACACATTGAGCCTTTTCTCGCACTATCATTTTTCCATTTACACTATGCTCTTTTAGTCCTTGGTCATCTGTTTTTCTTCACTATTCACTTTTCTCATTGGTCTCAGATCATGTTTTGACATTCGCCAGATCCCCCTTACCCATCCTGTTTTTGTATTTTAAAGAACTTGATATGCTTTGTTTTCTGAATTTAAAATAGAAATTAATTCATCTGGAATGTAACAACTCTGAATAGATAAAACTAGTCTTAATTCGATGGCTTGCTGACTATATATTGCATCTAGGTAACCTGTAATAGTGTGAAAAGCGATGTTTCTTTTCTTTTTCTTAGGGGAGAGACCATTCCAGTGCAGATATTGTCCATACAGTGCCTCTCAAAAAGGGAACCTAAAGACGCATGTGCAGTGTGTACACCGGGTACCTTTTGATAACAGTGAGTACCCCGACAAGCAGCTCCTTCGATCCCAAAGTGACAATCCCAACAGTTACATGGAAGATCAACTGGAAAATTTGCCTTCAAATCATCAAGTCCCTGGGGCTGTTGTATTTAAGTGAAGGAAAAACAACCAAGAATAACTTGACACATCCATAGTGTAGAGATATGTGTACCACTTAGTGTATAATAAATGAAGATGTAGAAGAAAATACATCCATATCATTTTAAATGCTATTTTAGATTAAAAAATTCAGACTTTGTAAAAATGGCAAATGTTGACATGACCTAAGACAATTAATAATGAATTAGAATTTCATCACACACTGGATGGAAGGGTACAGCATAACACGGTTTGGACAGCATGTAATTGTAAGCACTGATCTGTAATCTACTCCAGAGGACAACTTGTGAGTATGAAAAGGAGGTAGCAGAGACGAGGCACAACATGTAATGCGCTGGATTAATCTACCACTGACTTGCTTAAAGCCGAACTGCTCAGTGATGTTGCATAATAATATGCATTATTTGAATCTGGAGGCCACCCCATTATTTTAATGGTCTTAACGCAGAAG
The DNA here is from genome assembly GCF_038048845.1 of Mixophyes fleayi. Taxonomy (NCBI): domain Eukaryota; kingdom Metazoa; phylum Chordata; class Amphibia; order Anura; family Limnodynastidae; genus Mixophyes; species Mixophyes fleayi. The sequence continues at coordinate 192,944,684 of NC_134406.1, forward strand.
ACGATGTTTTCACAAGGTGCCGAGTTACATTGGTGACAGTAATGAACAACAAAACACTTAACGTTATGCTACATGAACACTAATATGGGAAAAAGGAAAAAAAATGCTTCTTCATTTTACTCTCAGGACCTTTTTATAATAGGGCTACTTTCTTAAACCTGCTCGCAAAAGATGATGCAAATTTTTTTTTTCTCCCCCTTTGTAATTGCCACACATCAGCTGCAGATTTTAGTACTGTACTAGATAGACGATAAAATCACAACTAAAAAAAAATAAACAAATGCGCATGGAATAGCATGCATGAATCTCCCCACTGCAAAAACCACCCTTCTCCAAGCCGGTACCTTGAGAGAGGTCATAAGATATATATATATAAATATTTTTTATTTTATTTTTCCTGTTTATAGCATGTTTGAAAATGTTACTTATTAATTTGTTTCTGTTAATTGGTGGCATTCAGGTTGTGGGGGGAAGTAAGATATTAAAAGAAAAAAGAAAAAAAAAAAGCTTTATATACCTCTTCTGCAGCAACTTTTTTATGGTGAGGTGATGGTAAATTCAAAACGGATGAAATCAAGCAGTATACTCCCAATTTACATCCCTTCAGTCTGGCAGGCTGCATTGCGGTGCTGTGCACTGAGCGGGACTACATATGTATTCCATAGAGATGAATATTTTTCCCTTGTTGCTGTGACACTATGTGCTACAGCTATGCCTCTAAGATTCTCAATTTTTGCACATGATTTTATGCATTATCAACAAAAGTTACTGCTGCCTTGAAAGAAAATGTTCTGTGAAAAAAAAAAATTGCAAAGCTTTACTAGTGTTTTTTTTATTTTATTGTAACCTTTTATAAAGGCAGAAAATGGGTATAAAATTCCTAGCATGCTAAATATATTTTTCAAAAAAGCAATAATTTTACATGTACAGATATAAATCTAACCTTTTAATACTGGTGAGAGCAACAGTTTACTTTGTACTATAAAGAATAGCTTGGTTTTTGTAGTATGTGGGCTTATGATACAGATTTGTTTTAAAAGAATGCATTGTTTTGTTTTGTGTTTTCAACAAATATTTTAATCTAGTTTTTATTTTATTCTGGATCCTACCAATACATTTTCTAGATCTTGTATGGTTATAACAGAAATTAAATATTATTTTCCTTTTCTTCTGGTAACATTTTAGCCACAGTCTCAAAAGTTTTGTTTTAATAAATTTCGATGTCCTCGGTAGTGCCTGGCTAGGCAGTGGTTTCAAAATGCTTCTATCTGAAGCCATATTCCCCCCCTCCCCCCCCCCAAGTGATATTTTGTGGGTGCATTCCATGTCCTTACTATAAAATATATTATCCAGTTAAATGTTAATTATTTCCATATTATTTATATTACTGGACACATTTTTCCTCCCTTTCGTTTAATGTTAACACTTTGGAGAGGCACAGCGACTAAATGCTATAATATACAGTCTATTATTATCAAAACATGACATCTATGGTATTAAACAGTCTAGCTTGCAGTGATCTTACAATTAAATGGAGGTCCTCTTTCATTTTGGCACAGTCTTGAAGAACATCTGACAAATGGCAGGAAGCATAACTGTCACTGATGCTACGTTGGTATTAATCAACAAAGTTTACAATGTCGATGTTTCTTTATGGAGAACAGTAGGGGGAAATCATTGTAGATAATTACATGCTGTGTACAGTGCAGAAATAAGATTCACTTAATTGAACAAGCATTAAAAAAAAAATCTCCACGGATCCTAACAATGGTTTTTTTTGTTTTTTTTTTTTGTAATATCGCCCTATTTAGTGGTTAAGCTTTTGTGCTCTTTTATTTTATCATCAGTATTGTGTTGATTTGTTAATGTAGAAATCTGCTAGACTATAGTATTTAAAATTATTTTTTTTGTTTGTTATTTATTTAGTCAACCTGTTTTGATCAGCTTTTAAAATAAATTACTTTTTAGCCTGACACACTCCTGTTAACCATCTGTGGACTGTTACATACATTTTCCTACTACCTCTACCAATCTACTGTTTCTCACTCTTTAACAGGTTATTTTTTACAGCGCTCTAATATAATTTACACAATAAAGGGTTTGATTGTTTACATTGGACGTGTGCAGCCTCTTATTTTCCTACAAGAAAATAACAAATACGTTGAATGCCTTTTTAACTTAAGGTTTGTATTTATAATGAGTTACTGGGGTGGGGTACGTGTTAACGATGATTAAAAGTCCGACACAGTACATTTCTACAAAATAATTCCGATTTGAATAAATGGCGATAATAAGCAAATGCAAACTTAACATAAAAAAGACTCAGTAAATCACTGACACTCCTGCAATGTATTCCAATTGAAGTAAAAATGCCACCAGTCGCCGCATGTATAATGTAAAAGCCTTTATTCTAATTGTAATTCTAACCCTCACCCTTAAATTAGATTGTAAAAAAAATTGAAAGATATTATTTTCTATTTTAAGGTATGTAAAAGGTTCTTTAGGCTAAGAGTAATAAATTGTTTCCTTGTTTTTTCTGTGGCGCAACCTGTGATGGAAATAAAGTGGGGAGTGGGGGGGGGAGAACAAGCGAGACAGTATACACGATAACAGCCGGTTTAATGGCTCTGCTGGTGTGGGAAATGTTTATAGCTTGTTTTGCTGTTTTGGTCTATAGCTCTTTTGCTTAGCTCTAGTGCCGTGTATACTGTGGTGGTCGTTAAGGTTCTCAGAGCTACCTACTCTGAGAACCTTAACGACCACCACAGTATACACGGCACTAGAGCTATAAACTAAGCAAAAGAGCTATAGACCAAAACTGCAAAACAAGCTATAAACATTTCCCACACCAGCAGAGCCATTAAACCGGCTGTTATCATGTATACGGTCTAGCTTGTTCTCCCCCCCCACTCCCCACTTTATTTCCATCACAGGTTGCGCCACAGAAAAAACAAGGAAACTACCAACAAGAACGGGAACTGGAACACCCGGACCATCCGTAACGGCAGCAACAACCCTCAAAACACAAAAACCAAGCGCAGACGTCCCAGGTAAGCCCTCCCAAAAGGGTCTCTACCACCCACTTCACAACCTAAGAGTAATAAATGTGCAGTGCTCAAACTGACCTTGTGGGATAAGGAAGCTGAGTTGGGTATCTTTTTATACGTAACATGCCAGGCCATTAGCCATTCAATCTACATTTCAGCTATTTGCCCAAGTTTTTTTTAGTTAAATGAAAAATGTTATTTTCTGATATGCCAACTGCTGTGCATTTGAGTCTTGTCCTAGAAAGGTCAGTGACCATTCATTTGATGCAGTAGTCTGTTTAATTTATCCAAATGGTATGCTCACCATATTATTTCTTCATATATTATGCATTTCATTCAAGTGCATAAATAGTAAATAAATAAAAAAATTGCATTATTTTCAAATGATGACTTTATTATGAAAATCTATATTTACAATCCTGACTTTTTCTGTTTTTGAAAGGTGAATTGACCCCAAGCCAAATTCTGCAATGTGTTTCTTTGTAAAATTTAGAAGCAAAAAAGTTTTATTTCAATTTTGTTAAATTTCAATAGAAAAACACTTTTTTGCCAATTTTTGCTAGATATTCTTTACTATGTTAGGGATTATGAACAAAAACAGTGATATTTTCTGAAAATGAAAATTTTTGTTACTCAAAGTATGAGTTGTGTGGGTACTCCACACAAAAATGACTCCCAATGGTATTGGAATGTGTACAGCCCAAAAGTTCCAAAACCGGAGAGTTGGGAAGAAAACCTCAGCAGCAAAGGGGGTTATACTGACAATTTTTGTTTAAAACACATCACATTTTGTACCTCTAATGATTTCTTCACCTATACTACCACTCCTAACTAAATGCTCTGGACACTGCAAAACAAACACGTTTGATAAGATGTGATGTGAAATGATATGTTCCTTGACAATCATTCAGCTCAATTCCTTCCCAGCACCCTCTGACACAGGATGACGTCTCTACTCTCTTCTTATCCTTCTACTGTACCTCCTGTCCTCTTAATCCTATGGCAAATCCCTGTCTCTTGTGCTCATTCCACTTTTAACTAAAATTCCCTTACTGAACCCTCTCCCCCCTCCCCTACTCCCTCCCGAAAAAACAAAATTCTCAAATTGCAATCTCGACTCCCATGCCCCCTCCAAGCTTATCGAGAGAATTGCCTACACTAGCATCAGGCTTTCCTTTATACAAACTACCTATTAGATCCTATTCAGTCAGACTTTCGCCCTCAACACTCCACAGAAACAGCGTTGACTCAGGTTGTCAATGATTTGATCACTACTAACACTAAAGGTTATTACTCTCTTCTAATTTTCCTGGAGATCTCTGCTGCATTTGACACTGTTGACCACTCTCTTCTCATACAAATGCTACAATCCCTAGGTCTTCAAGACACTGTCATATCCTGGTTCTCATCCTACCTATCTAATACCGCTTTCATACTGCCGCCCCGGCAATATCCCGGGTTTTTCCTGGGGCTCGGAGCGTCCCAGCTCAGAAACACCATTCATACTGCACCTCGGACCCGGGAATTTCCCAGGTTGACCCCATTTATACTGCACAAGTCTGTGCCCTGGCAATTTGTGGGAGTCATCACCATAGCAGTTTTCATTGGCTGAAAAATGGTGATGTCATTGAAAGGTGACTGGTTTTTTGACGCATAAAGATGATGCAAAAGTCCTCCATCCAGTGTGTCATAATTGCTGTTAATACACACTTTTTCAGTGAAATAAAAGCAATTTTCTCCAACAAACTCCGATTCTGCTTCAGCTTGATCTGCACTCCACCATCCACCATTTCTCCTAAACTCCTTCTCGAATCTTCCACGGGCTCCCACCGATGACATCATCCTCCAGAGACAGGCAGACAGCCAATCAGCTTGTTTTCTGTGCAACCCGGGTTGAAAAACCCGCGTTGCACCATTCATAGTGCAGGCAACCCAGGTCCGACCCGGGAATTACCCCTCGATAAATCCCGGGTTGAAGACCCGGGATTTTTGACCTGTACCATTTATACTGCACCAAGACCCGGGTCATTTGAGCTCGCCCCGGCAAAAACCCGGGATTTTGGTGCAGTATGAATGGGGTATAATTGCACTTTCAGTGTTAATTTCTTTTGCTCCATCTCTGCTCCACTTCCCTTATCAGTTAGCATGCCACAAGACTCAGTACTAGGTCCTCTGCTGTTATCTATCTATACCACTTCTCTTGCAAAACTAATAAGCTCTTTTGAATTTGTCATCTCTATGTGGTTGATACACAAATTTATCTATCCTCTCCTGATCTCTCACCATCTGTGTTGTCTCTCATTGCTGTCTTTCAGCCATTTTGTCTTGATGTCCTTTCACCAACTCATAGATTCAATTCACTGCTTTGTGCTAAAGAACAACGCGGTAATGTGCAATATTACCGTTGCTACAGTAATTTCTCAGCTGATTTTTGCTTACAACTCTGTGAACCGTGAGCAAAAATCTGCGTTGAAATTATCGTAGTAATGATAATAATGTGTGGCCTGCATTGTTTTTTAGAATCTGCCCCATAAAACATTGAATTTAACAGCAGATAAGAACTGCTTGACCCGTCTAGTGTGCCCATTTTTTAGCCTATTGTAACCTCAAACACATTTTGACCTTTTATTTTTTGTAAGAATATCCTTATGTCTATCCCAAGCATGGTTAAATTGATCTACTATATTGGCCTCTACCACCTCTGATGGGAGGCTATTCCACATATCCACTACCCTTTCTGTGAAGCAGTTTTTTCCTGAAATTTCCTCTGAACCTACTTCCCTCCAGTTTCATGCATGTCCTTTTGTTCTAATACTTCTTTCTTTGAAGAATGTTTCCCTCTTATCTTGTTAAAACCCCTCATATATATTTGAAAGTTTCTATCATGTCCCCCATTTCCCTTCTCAGCTCCAAACTATACATATTAAGAGCTTTTATTTTTTTTATGGGTAAGTTTTGTGCTGTAGGCCATGCACCATTTTTGTTGCCCTACTTTGTACAGTCTCTAAAGTATTTATATCCTTCTGGGGATATGACCTCCAGAATTGAACACCGTATTCTAGATGAGGCCGTATCCATACATATACAGTGGCATTATTACTTCTTTCTTTCTGCTACTGATTCCTCTCCTTATGTAACCAAGCATCTGACTTGCCTTTCTCATTGCTTTGTTACATTGGATTACCTGCTTTTAATTCACCTGAAATAGTGACATGTAGATCTTTCCTTTTCAGTAGTTTCCATTATAGTGCCATTAATACTCTATTTAGCCTTTGTTTTGTTTTTTTGAGACCCAAGTGCATGATTTTGCGTTTATTTGGCATTAAACCATAGTTGCCACTCTCTTGACTGTTCCTCTAGTCTACCTAGATCATCCATAATTTGTTTTACCCCCTACTGGTGTGTGTATCCTTTTGCATATCTTTGTGTCATCTGCAAAAAGGCATACTTTCACTGCAATACCATTTGCAATGTTACAATAAAGATATTACAAAAGAACTGGTCCAAGTACAGATCCTTGGGGTACTCCACTGGTCTAAAATCTAGATAAGCTATATCTACGCCCCCCCCCCCCCCCCCGATCTATTACTGTTGTTGACCAGGCCAGGACATTTCTTTTTCTGTTGACCATAAATCCCACCTGGCAAGCTTGCTGCCTAGAAGTGATCCTTGACTCAGATCTATCCTTTGTTCCCCACATCGACACTACATTTAAATCACGTTGCATACATCTAAAAAAACATTTCCAGAATCATCATCTATTTATATAGCGCCACTAATTCCGCAGCGCCGTACAGAGAACTCATTCACATCAGAATACGCACATATCTCACACAGGACACTGCGAAATCTTTAATTCGTGTACTATTATATTGATTTTGAGGATGCAAGTACCTGTTCTCTCATGTGATTGTATGAGGACATGATTGCATGTGATGAGTGTCATAATGTAAGGAGAGGAATAGACGCACTGAAGTCACAGATGGGCAATGGAATACAACAGAGCAGTGCTGGAACTAAACATTTTAGTGCCTCGGTAGAGACTGCACTGGCGCGCCCCCCCCCTTCTTCCTCCCATCCCATCCATTTTTGTGGGAGTGACATTTGCTGACTCTCAAGGGTGTGTGGCTAGCTTACTTTAACTGCATCTATCATATACTAGCTGTATAAAAAAAGAATTGGTTATTGATATTAAACCGCAAATTTGTAACAAACTATTTCCCTTTAATTTTATAACTAAAATAAATGTATTAATGAACAAATACAATACCATATAAATGTTCCTATACGTTTTTATAGAGGTGCATTCCTAGCCTTGACACTTGCAAACTCTATCACAGCATCAAGGTTAATGGTACTTGTTAGTTTATGTTCGATGGAGACAATCGCCAAGTTTGAAAGGTGGTGTCCAATTGAAGACCTCAAATAACTTTTCACTAGTTTCAATTTACTGAAGCTCCGTTCACAAGATGCTATGGTGAGCGGTACACTCCGGAGGATGCACAGAGCTATATCAATATTTGAATATACAGAACCCAAGAACCTTTCATATGTAAGGTTCAAAATATTCTGTGGGAGGATGGAATCTGCTGGAAATGCAGGCCAAGTAAGGAACGCAAACTCTGAAGAGATTACTATTAGAGTTTTGCAATGCCACTTCAGTTGCACATTCACAGTGTCCAGTACATTAAAGTTTTCTCTTCTAAGAACCTGTTCAGTGGTCATATTGAAAACCCTCATCTTGAGCTGCTTCATAGTCAATTCTTATCTTTCATTTCTTCCTCATTGGAAATTCTACATGAACATCCATTTACTGAGCTTGATCAGATGCATCTTCAATATTTTAACAACCCCTTCTTTGCGCATATGCTGTAGTCCATTCTGAATTCCACTTATCAGTTTTGTAACTTGGTCAACAGATAATGCTTTATTTTGCAATGCTTGGTTGACGGTCAATATTGCTTAAAATGTGGCCCCATATAAGCAAATTCATTTGCATCACCAGGATGATGAAACTATTTGTTTTAACACATGACATTTGTTTGGATATCATGTGCCGTGCCTCAAGAACTCTGGGCGATTGGTTACTTAACGACTTGATAGCACATGCTTTAGATGAACACCTGGGGGTAAATGTATCCAGCTGAGATTTTTCCGTCGGGTTTTAAAAAACCAATCAGATTCTAGCTATCATTTATTTAATACATTCTACAAAATGATAGCTAGAATCTGGTTGCTATAGGCAACATCTCCACTTCCCAAACCCGCCGGAAAACTCTCAGATTGATACATTTACCCCTTGGTGTTACGTAAGCATAATTTTGAGGATATTTTGTCAAGTTTTTCCATCTGCTTGCTGAACAAACAAAATTATATGGTCCAAAAAATGGCACCATGTCAATAGAACAACTGGCTGCATGAACTCCTACTAAATTATGTGAATGTGCAGCACATGAAGCAAATCTAGCCAAATTGTTTACCTATTTTGCCTGTACACTATTATATTTTTCTGCCATATTTGCTTAGTTGTCATAACCCTGCCCACGAATATTATTGGGATCTAATCCATCCTTGAAAAACTTCTGTTCTGTTTCCACAGCAAGATCACTACCTGTATTCTCATTTGTTTCAATAAAATCTATAAAGCTCTCCCAACATTGCATTGTCTGTCAACAATTCTAAAACTTGTGATTTATTTCACAAATCTGTTTCTTGTGTGAGGTGTCGAGTACAGTCAAATATAATAGAGTAGTATTTTGTTTGTTTTTAGTCTGTGAATTCTTTTCTTGGTATGTTACCAAGAAATTTATTAAATTCTTTCAAATGGCTGAGAAAAATAAAAAACACTGCCTTATGGTTTTTAATATGTCATACGAACTCAGGATTGTAATGGCTAATCCATTCAAGCAAATTAAGACATTTGCATGAGTTGGGTGTGCCACTTATGTTACATGAAAACCAAAGAGTGAGTGTTTTTGCCACAGAAAATTGCATGAAAAATTATTTTTCAAACTGCGCCACCTCTCCTTTCCTGAAGCTAAAATGGTTTTTAGTTCATGGTCCATTCCATTATAATGTTTTAAATGCATCTCTAAAGACCTCCAACTTAATTTATCCAGGGGTTCAAATGCCTCCAATCAGAGAAACCTTTTCTGTGGGTTTGCACTGCTTGGCGTAATATGCTGATTTATTTCCAAAAAGCATACAGGGGAAACAAAACACAGCTCTATGCGTTTCTGAATACATAAGCCATGTTCTCTCTCCTGTTTTTCCATTAGGTAGTTTTAATGAACCTATCATGACTCCTCTCTCCATAATTGAACTAATCAAATCGCTTCCGATCACTAGTGGCTGAGAGAAAATTTGAATCAGTTGCTCTGGTCTATGATTCACTTAACAGTGCCTCACTTTATCTGCTATGTTAGTCCAAAAATGTGAATCTTTAAATTTAAATACCAACATTACACATATAACTGTACTGTCAATCTCCATTTCTAAGGGTACAGGTCAGCAGTTCCTCTGACTGTAGTAAGTTCTTATTTTCATAACAGTAGCAACTTTATTCTGTAATTTTTGGTGAACATTTAAAAGCTAAAATTTGAGTTTTCTATGGATTTTGTTATTTACCTCTGAAAAAATCTCCACAAAATTATCTAAAAAAAATAAATAAATCTGGAGGAGATTTTAAACTAGCAACTAGGTGAAGATAAAAGTCAATTTGAAAGGATAGAGCATGTTTAAAATGGAAGGGAAATCTAAGAGAGAAGATTTGTATATGTGTAAACATTTTAATAGACCACTTTCACAAGTGATAGAAGTCTTCACTTAATACTATCTAATAGAACAGCAATGTCTAATGTATACGAGTGCAAGGGGGTGCTGTAAATAATTATTTTAGAAGGCTCAAATTAAATCAGCTCAAATGCATTGGAATTTGTAGACCTGGGAAGTGTACTTTTAAATAAAAATACATAGATCAAATGGGACCTTTTCTAAACATATATTTTATATACTGTTATAAGTTTAATACCACATGGAAACAGAATTTATTGGAATAAAAGACAGCCAGTGTGTTTAAATAAATGAATAGGAGGCAGCAAACAACATTTTAATTTGTTAAAACTAGTAGGGACTGTAAATTCATTATGGAAATACAAGGAATATAGCAAAATCAAAATAAATCAGGTTAGCAAGGCTAGAAGCTAATCCCAATAAATGTTCAATTACAAATACAGCACGAAAGATAATATAATATTGTAATGATGAACAGTTAAATACCTTTTGTGACGTAGGTGTCGCTGTGCATGTGCCAAAATAGAAGATGAAGTACATCTTCCAGCAAGCTCCACTGCTGCTGGGAAGATGCCAGAGGAGGTGTTAAGCCAGCCCAGTTTATATGGCTGCTCAAAGGAAGAGAAAAGGGCAGGGAAATCTGAGTGTGATGAAGGAGGAAGACACAGAGTTTGTCAGGAATGAAAACAGCTGAAGCATTAAGAGACAACAGCAAAGCAGTAAAAGATGCTGTAAAGAGAAAAAAAAAAAAAAGCCTGATGCTACCATTTGGGACAGAATGGAAAACAGTAGCAGAAGAAGATTTCAAAGAAGTAGCTTTGAGATGGAGGAATTCCAGATAAGTATAGCTGCTTATATTACTTGTTTATTGGTGGTCTGAGATACTGCTCTTAGAGTGAAGAGTTTCGGGATAGTATGGGGAGTCCTGAAAATTTGTGCTATACCCTTTTACTAGTGCTGACTGAGATATCTTTTGCAAGGGCAACAGAGATTTGGGAGAATGGGTGGTTAGGCTTGAGAAACTGAGTTTGACCTGTTCAAGTGATATAGACATCTGCAGAGCTAATAAATTGCTACTACTGTCAGAACTTGTAGGACTACTTGGGTAGCATGGTGGCTAAGTGGTTTGCACTTTTTCCTTAGTGCTGGGGTCATGAGTTCAATTCCTGACTATGGTCTTATCTGTGTGGAGTTTGTATGTTCTCCCTATGTTTGCATGGGTTTCCTCTGGGTGCTCCGGTTTCATCCCACACTCCAAAAACATACTAGTAGGTTAATTGGCTGCTATCAAAATTGACCCTAGTCTCTGTGTGTGTGTGTGTGTATGTTAGGGGATTTAGATTGTAAGCTCCAATGGGGCAGGGACTGATGTGAATGAGTTCTCTGTACAGCGCTGCGGTATTGGTTTTGCTATATATATAAATAAATGATGATGACTACAGGAAAAGTAAAGCTGCTGATCAGGGAGAAGTGAGTTTGCCACTTACCATTTTGTGTGAATACAATTGAACTAAAGAGGAGCAGCTATTTTGAGATTACAGTTGAGAAAGTTGTGTTTGCTATTAAAATATGTAGCTGCATTTATTCAAAGGTCAAGTGATTTAAGATTTTACCTGTCATTATTTCCGTGTTTGTGGTCATAGTTATAGTGGTGGGCAAGGGTTCCCAAAAGTCACTCGATAAGAGAAGCCACGTGTTGAGATTTGGGTGGAGGCACTGTTCTGAATAAGAGAGGTGAGTGGAAATCTTACACCCACACCATTTACATACACCAATTACCAGAGGAACCTGGAAAGGGAGTGTTAAACTTGTTTAACTCAAGAGAGTGTCACATCTAAACATGTTTAAACATAAAGCACTGGGCCCAGATGTTATACACCTAGGTGTGCTAAAGGAACTTAGTTCAGTAATTATTGGACCACTTTTTTTATTTATGGATTCTGTTAAAATGGAGTCAGCGTCGCAAAATTGATAGAAAGCAGATGTACCAATGTTTAAAAAGTGAGAACCAGGAAATTATACACCTGTAAATATGACTTGTGTCATAGATTATTTGAAGGGATTTTGAAGGATTTGAAATATTTATTGTGGCAAATAATTGACATATTTGGAAAATGTTTGTTGCTATTCCTCATAAGTCTGGTACATAAAATGATAGTACTTAGACTATAGGAAACATTACATGGGTAGAGCACTAGTTGAAGGATAGAAGTAAAAGGGAAGAAATGAAACCTATTTAGAATGGGCTATAGTTATAAGTGGTGTACAAAATAGATTAATATTTGATTGTGTCCTTTTCGGTCTTTGAGGTTTTTATTTATTTTCTTAAGAACTAGTAGACGTCCTGAAAAGAAAGATGTCCATATTTTCTGAGGAAATAAAACAATATAGAGTTAATAAAATAATGAATCCATAGACATTTAGACAAATTACAAATTTAGCTGTGAAATGTAACGCAATTAAATGTGGGGTAGTGAGCATAGGCTAATGTGCTACTTGCGCCTTAAGTTAAATACAAATGGCGAATACAAAATAACAGGAAGGAGAGACCTAGACAATGGCAAATAAAATCTTGTGATGCAAAAAAAAGGAGATGAATAAATGACACAATCATATTACCATTGTATAGATTGCTTGTTCAACCAAATCTTGATTATGGGCTACAGTTTTGGGCACCATACTGTAAGAAGGACATGCAGTGTTTCAGAGGAGGGCAACACCATTAATATAAACTATAAAAGTGGTTACTTTGGGGGAAAATGTGTCCTACTGGTCACCCTAATATGTAGAATTCTCTTCAAGGTGAGTACTAAGATTTGTTTAACAACCTTTTTTGTATGAAGGAATATTTAGTAGACAATAGAACACTATGACAAATGTAGGAAAGATTCACCATCAGCATAGCATGAGTTGTTAAGCTGTGGAACTCCTGACTACACGAAGTGGTAGTATCAAATTTACTAAACGTAGACTTTCTTATAAGAGCGTTTATTCCATTGCTATTTTTTAATCATAAAGGATTTGTTTTGCATTCTGTCAGGCTAAATTGGCAACTGTCATACTGGTGGGTTTCATTGGCCTTCTGGATCAACTCAATTAGAATTTGTAAATGTGTGTGTTACCTCATGAGAATACCCAGTCTATTTTTACTACATTCTTTCCAATTATAAATCATTGCAGAGTATGCTGAAACGATATCTAAAAAATGTTAATCTTAATTTTTTAAACTTCGCTGTTTACTGGGATGCCTCTGATGTCCCTAGTTCCTAGGGAACATATAGGTTGGATTTTGTTTCCGTTCTCAAAATGTCTGCCTCAACATTGTGTAGATAATGGGTTTGCTTAAAAAGAAACAGCTATTTTTATATTATCGTATATTTGTAATTACCACGGTGCTCCTCAGTGCCATACAGTAGGGAAAACAGCCCATACATAAAACAAGGACATACAAGGCAGGCAAAGTAAAGGCAGACATGAAAACAAAGGGTATAAAGGACCCTGCTCATTAGAGCGCTTACATTCTAAGTGGAAGAGGGAAAAGTTGAAACAAGAAGAGCAAGTGTAGCTTAGAGTGGATATTGGGACAGCTGTGAGCGTGTATTAGTGTGAACAGTACCATCAGGGATAAGGTAAGCTTTAAAAAGAGATGGTTTTTAAGAACGTCTAAAGATTTGAAGGCTGTGGAAAAGCCTGATTGGCCATGGTAAGGAATTCCATAAGTGGGGAGTAGCACAGGAGAAGTCTTGTAGGCGCAAGTGAGAAGTGGTTGCCAGAAACGAGACAAGGCGCAGGTCAGAGGTAGATCTAAGAGGGCAGGAGGGAGAGTATTTTGATTTGAGATGTATGCAGGGGTACTGTTGCACACTTTGTAGGTAAGGGTGAGTAATTTAAATTTGATTCTGGAGGTCACTGGGAAATCAGTGTAGGGATTTGCAAGGTGATGCAGCTTATGTGGAGCGGTGAGAGAGGAAAATCAGTCTTGCAGCAGCATTTAGGATGGATTGAAGTGTGACTATTTGGGTTTTGGGAATGCCAGATAGCAGGAGTTTGCAGTTGTCAAGACGGGAGAAGATGAGAGAATGGATGAAAGAATGGATAAATGAATTTGTAAGAAAAGGGAATATTCTGGCAATATTTTTAAGGTTGAATCGATAGGACTGGGAAAGAGTCTGGATGTGAGGAATAATGCAGAGCTCGGAGTCAAGTGACACCAAGGCAGTGGGCTTGAGAGACTGAGGAAATTGTGATGTTAATAGCAGTGAGGGAGATTTGAGGAGATGTGGTGAATGTGGCAGTAGGGAAAACAAAAAGCTTTGTTTTGGATATGTTGAGCTTTAGGAAGCGTTGGGACATCCATGTGGAGATGGCTGAAAGACAGTTGGTTACACGAGATACTACTAAAGGAGAGGGGTCAGGGAAGAGATATAGATTTGGGTGGTACTGAAGGCCGAAGGAGCGAATTAGTACCCAAAGAGAAGAGGTGTACAATGAACAGAGCACCCCAACAGATAGTTGTAGTGCAGGGGAGGATGTACCAGAGGTAGAAACACAAAAGGAGCAGGTCGAAAGGTAGGAAGTGAACCAGTAAGGAACTGTGTCACGGAGGTCAATGGAGTGAATGCTGTGTAGGAGAAGAGGGAGATCAACAGTGTCAAAAGTAGCAGAGAGCTCCAGGAAACTGATCAATGATCTACTTAATGCAATTTCTAAGCTTCTCCATACTCACTCTGTGCGAGCAGTTTCAGTGGAATCTTGGGGACGAAATTCTGATGGCAGAGTCTACATATATTTCTATGTTTAGTACTCACTAGAGGAGGTTCCCCAAATATTTTTTGTGTGTCCTGCCCCATCCATGTAATTTTTCAATACCAGAACAAAGAAATAAAATATATGAAAGATAAAAACTTCAGAAATCATTTGTCTTAACATGTATAATATTACCCATATCAACATTTAAATTTTTGTTTAACTGGTTGACTTAATTATTGGGAAGGGTGTGGCCAATGAGCATTAACCAGGACATTGAAATTTGGTTGGAAATTGGTGAGCTTTAGTAATAACTCTCCACGCTCTTCCAGGTTCAGAGTCCATTCCATTGCTTTGATAAAACTGCATTTGTGTTGCTAAATCCAGCTTCAACTATGTACGAACTTGGTAATGTAAGTAGAAATGGCTCAATTGCTGCACAAAGCTTGGGTTTTTTTGTAGCAGTATTTACTTTCCTCCAGTAGTCAGTGAGGCTTTTACTTTTGAACAATGATTAGCTTAGAGATCCACACACATATCAATGAGTTCATATTGTAAGTGAGATTCAATGACTGCATTATTTCTACATCGGATGGCGTAACAATCAAGTACATGCATTTTCTCCAGGTCCTTGAAACATTCTTGAAAATCTTCCCTTACTTTTTCGATGCGATTCTGAAAGATTTTGACCTTCTCCTTCTTCCAAAAGCAGGAAGTAGTTCTAAACAAAAATTGAACCTGCCCACAAGAACACTTCCAGATGTAAAATTGAGTCACAGCAGGCATTTTTTTATATGACTGACAACTTTCAACGTTAAATTTTTTATCAACCCTCTATGGTTTAACAATGCTTTGGATTGTCTTATTGACACCGGGGGATTGATATCAAACCTTTTGGGGACCCCTGCACTAGGCCATACACCAAATCTACAAGTAGTAACAGGTTTTAAATTTGATAGTATTGTAGTTTTCAATTGTCTATCAGAGTAGTATTTGAAGTGATCTTCCAATATTGAAGTGTAATTGATTACCGAGTAAAGTAGGTTTGTGAACCTGTGTAATGAATAAGGTTAACAGCAAACATTTATTGAAGTGATGGCTCATCCAAGGAAATTAGTTATGTTTTTATTTGATTTGTATTATCTATTGATTAGACTAGTATTTGCATAAAGCAATTATAGAAAGAAAAGACAGCAGTAACAAAGAAGTTTAAGTGCCAAAGCAAATGACAGGGGATGTTACTGACTTCAGATGTTTGCTTAATTATTTCTAACTAGCCTTTGTTTTGAAATTCAAGCTAGATAGATGTAGACCAGTAAAAGCGAGAAAATAAGATTTCTTAAACTTGGCAATTCGACTTAACCAATTGAGCTCAAAGAGTTTTTTTGCCGAGTTTTCTCTACACATGCTTCTGGATTGCTGTCGGAAAAACTTCCTTCTGTAAAATTATATTATATTTAATTTAGCATTGTTCCCACTGAACACTCAGCTTACATATAATCTTGAGAAAGTTACTCGGTGAACTATTAAAGGACTATGTGTCACTTTAATAAAATCTCTATATCTATTCATTTTCTTTTCAAGGACTTTGACAAATCTACATCATCTTGAGTTTACACGTTGCAAATGAATTGTCAAGTTTGTTCAAGACATTGTCTCTTTAAAGTGTTTGTTTTGGGTTTATTATAGAAACGAGCCATTTAGCAAGTAACAAAAATCTGTATCTCCTAAAGATACTCCCTGTCCTGACAGAGATGTTGGGTTAAACAGACTCTCTACTGCAAAGTTCTATGGTCTCTAATATATATATATATATATTTATGGAAAGAGACAGAGGAGCCCCTTAGGATGCTGGTGATATGTTCCATTTGGTAAATGTGCCACACCTGGTTGCAGACAGAAAAACATGTAGGTGGAGAGGGGTTCTTCCAAGAAGCTGCAATCTGGCAGGTCACTGCACAAATGATGTGTCTCAGTAGCTTGTGGGAATGCGAAGGGATCTCAGGGATGGGCAGAGGTAGCAGCATATATTGGGGGTCAGTAAGAATAGAAAAACCGAGAACAGCAGAGGTGAAGGAGAGGACAGCAGACCAAAAGGGACAGCCTGTGACAGCTCCACTAGATATGCAGAAAAGTACCTGCATGATCACAATTACTCCATCAGCTATTACTAACCTGTGGAGAAATACTATGTAGCCTAAGAGGAACATAATTCCACCTGTTAATCAATTTACATGCATTTTCTTTGATACAGACATTGATAGAGTATCTTGCGGTCCATTCGAAGATATCTGATCATTCTTTCTTAAAAATTGTAAAATTCATTGACAACCATATCGACATGAAAAATAATACGACCCTCAGAGCTCTTTATGAGGAAATCATGTTGCAGGTACATCCTGCCGCAGTCTCCGGGGGCTAGAACAGAGTCAGCCTGATCACTCTTCTCATAGAAGAGCTCTTGAGTCCATTGAAGGGACCTGGTTGTTTTCATAGATAAGCGCATTTTGAGTTGGCCCCACACACTCTGTAGGTGTTTTGTTTTAAGGAGCCTTTATGTTGAGAGAGAAGGAAGAGGAGCTGTGCTTACAGACTTGCGGTAAGCTCTTTTTCTTCTCTCTGATGTGTGGCAGCAATACTCTTGAGTCTGCCTTGAATGGTGGCTTTGTGAGCCTCCCATATTATTGATGGGGAGAGATAAGGGGACTCGTTGAGAGAAGAAAAATCCTCTACCAATTCTCAACAGGTAGCAGGGCTGAACAAAAGAGAATCATCCAACCTTCAGGAGGGAAGCCGGCTAGAGAGATTAGCAACGTCTAGCTGGAGTAGCATCCCCGTGTTATCTGTTGTGAAAGTCAAATAATTGGATGAAGTAAACTAAATTAATATTGTTTTACCATGCAATTGCGTTTAGTACACCACGTGTAATGATGCAATCGCACAGATTAACAGCACACATTTACAGTCACACACTGGTAAATAAAACACATTTAGTAAGGTTCCAATCCACATTTATTAGTGTATTAGATTATTTATACATAGATAAAACTATAGTAAAGGTATTTATGGTTCAGGTCCTCTAAAAGGTAAAGAGTTTGGTCTCACTTTAAAGCTTATTTAACCAACAACCTGGTTTTGACAGAGTAGCGATCACATCTAGCAGTCGCAAGTTATGAGCAATATGAGATTAATACTCAAAAGTACTTTGTTCATGGGTCAGTTTAAACCGTTTTTTGCTGGGAAGATACATAGGTAGCAGTTGGAGTGAGCAGCCCCTCCTTTGTTGGAGAGCAAATGAACTGACATGTGACCAGCAGACAGCTGGAGCATTGTTAACCCTGGACCAATAAAGACCTCTGAGTGTTATCTGTGTACATAGTTACAACATCAGTGTTTTTTTGTTAACTGAAACTGCATATAAGCAGGCTCGTGGGCCATTGCTAAATTCTCTATCTTTCTGACTATACTATATGGACCAGGGCCCAGGACACGCTAGCGAAAATGTAATTTATTCGTTTTTTATACTTTCCTGTTTATTGTTGTATATTTTATCCTCCAGCATGGCTTGCTGTAAATCCTGCTATATTTTGCAATTAAATCACTTTGTGCATTTGAACCACAATAACCGCATTGAACCATTTTTATTGGTAGTGATAAAGCGAACATAACACTGTCCAAGCAAATGCGTGGTCCTCAGGACCGGAAAGCTATGAAGCTAAACGGGAATCAACAAAGAAATAGCATATATGTATATATATATATGTGTGTGTGTGTATATATATATATATGTAATACATACTCTATGGAGATGGGAGTAAAAAGTATAACCTTTATCGAAGCCATCGACCACTGCTGAATGTACACAGGGTGAATGATGGGCAGCTGATGTGAAAGACCTGTTAAGGCTGGGATCAAGGATCATATTAAAGTCACTCCCCCAATAGCAGATGGCCTCTAGCATGTCACTCTTAGACTGAAGGGCTTGTGGAGGAGAGGGATTTGACCAGAGTTTGGAGCATAGCAACAGACTAGTCTGATGTGAAGCTGACACAGGGTGCCCATTAGCGGTAAGAATCTTCCATCCAGGTCTGAAATTGAGTGCTGCATGGCAAGGGGAACAGATTGGTTAACCAAAACAGCCTCTCCCAAATGCTTAGAAGTGTAGAGGCAAAAATGGGAGAAGAGCTTTCCTAGAAAAATGCATGTGTGTAAACTAGGTGAGTTTCTTGCAGAGGATGTCTGCATGAGATTTCTTAAGGGTCACTGAAAGAATGAAGCCTTGTTAGGGCCCACGACCACAAAGATGAGCTTTTAGTACAGGTAGAGTAGAGATCTTTACCTTTAGCAGTCGCCTTTCCTGTAGAGCTTTATATGCTCACAGGTACTCAGATGCCCCCAGGTATTAGGCTCAGAGTAGTAAAAGCTCATCCAATATGGCCGTAGCGCAGATGGAACCCGGGTGCTAGCCTAGACTGGAGCAGTTAGTAGCAGGCTGAGGTCAGGTGTCTGCTTGGATATCAATTTACCTGTTTGCTTCAGAGGTCAGGGTCACAAGCGAAACAGTGAAGTCCAGAAAAATAACAAGTCATGGCAACAGGCTAGGTCCAAGGTACAGGCATTGGTCCCAACAATAGATCAGTCAAACAGGAATCCAACAGCAGGTCAGCACAGAACTGGAAATGCTATAACCGGCAGGGAGGCTAAGCCCTCCCTGCCTTAAATACAGAAGTTAGCCCTATAACTAGCCCCAGGTGCTGCCAAATAAATTAATACAAATTAATTAGCCCGCAGGCTGTTCTTTAATCCTCGCCTGGCTGTCAGTGTTTCCAGGAGGCGGCGCTGTTAGAAAGCATTCCGAACGTTGCCATGGATAAGGTCGGGACGAGGAGATCCGGAAATGACGTCCCGGCTCTTGCCATGACAGCCGGGGATGCTGTATGAGGAAGCGAGCCACGGATCACCGCAGCTCTAAACAGCCCTATCTGGGAGTGTTTAGTCCCTTAACATTGATTGTAAGTAATTTAAGGTACATGGTAACAGAGGGGGACAGGCTGGGGGCCTAAGGGAACCAAACGAAAATCAGAGGACACACGGATAGATATGAGATGAGGAGATTCGGCAGGATGATAAAATTGCGTGCATGAAAAGAAAAGCGATAGAATAGGAGGGAAAGTGAAACACTAAAGTTAGGTGTACTGGAGGTCAGTAAGAATGGTGACTGAGGAGTCCGTCATTGATCTAATTAACTGTAGCCATATGGGTAGGCATAGGACAGAGGAGGCACGACAGAGTGAGGCAACAGACTGGAGGGGAGGGGGGGGGGGAAGGTGAGAATAGGGGGGGGGGGGTGTAGTCCTTGTCAAGGGAAAAGAGCCCTTATGGGGGGGGGGGAGTTGGGGCATCAACAAACTTACAATTTCATTTCTAGTGTAGCTTCAAAAGGAGAATATTAATCATCAACACATAAGTAAAATAGAGGTGTTTATTGGCAAACAGGAAGAACAAACGTCTGTATAGTAAAACAAACTGAATCGTGACTGCGAAACAAACGGCACTATACAGGTGGACGGCACACACTAGTAATAACACTTCAGGGTCATTCTCATAGCATACACGGAAGGCAAGCCAATCATCGCAGAGTCCGCGGCAGATATTTGAGTGTACCAGACCTGGAGAGGAGAAAGGAGGCAACATCTAGTGGAGACCAAATATCAGAAATTAAAACTAAACGTGCCACCTCCTTATGTCAGTGTCCATGTAGTAAAAAGGATATGAACATTTCAGGGTCCAAGAGACTCAATGATCCAGTTATAAAGCGGAGAAATCGGGACCCAGTTTCTATGTACACGGTACTTGGGTTCTACAGTTATACTTTTTTCCACTCTGCGGAGAATGACAAGAGGCAGATTGAGGCGATAGAGCGAAGGAACCTACTGAAGTCCCAATTTTTCAAGGATAACAGCACCTTCTGCAGGGGTTTTAGCAAATAAAAGTTGTTTTAGTGAAAACCTGTAGATGGAAGGGGAAGCGCCACCCATATCTGTAGCCATGTTGACGGAGCGCTTTGGTGACATCCCAAAGCTCTCAATGTTTTTGAATAGTAAGAGGAGCGAAGTCCACAAATAGTTGCATATCAACTCTTATAAGAAACCGAATAACGATTCCTCGCTGCTTGCATGATCTTTTCCTTCACATAGTAAAAGTGCATATGAAGGATGACATTCTGGGGCAGAGGGATCTGTGGGCCCTGTCCAAGAGGAGATCCACATTGGTAGCATCCAGCAAAATAGATTTAATAAAGCACATTAGAAAGCTAGATGAGGCTTGCGCATTCACAGACCCAGGGACGTTTTTAAGGCAGATTTTGTACCTCCGTGTATTGTTTTCAGTGCCCTCACATTTCTCTGTGAGAGATAAAATATCCAAGCGCATGGATGATAACTCCCAGTTGGCCTCTCCTAACGATTGACAGATATCTGTTTTGGTTTCCAAAGCGTCAGTGCGATCCCCAAGTTCTGTAATGTCCTTGCGAAAATCAGACATGTCCTGGTGTAATTCAGTATGAAACGATGACTTGATTACTTGAAAGAGTGAGCTGATCAGCCTTCTCATCACAGCTAGTATCTTGTCCTCCCCCAGGGAGTCCAGGTTCGGAGAGATTAGCAGCACACTGTTACGGTTGGCAGTGCCTTAGGCTGTGTATTACCCCCTTTCAAAGATGTTAGCTGGCTCCGCAACGGAGAACTACTTCCTCTTACTGGCCATAGCATATATGCAGTATCAATATGAGAAAAGCTGAAAGTGAGAGCTGGAGCCCATACTCAAGGTAGTTAGAACATGAGGAAAGGCAATACAGGCAGTTGAAAATAGTGAATATGGTAACTGTGGTGAGGGAGCACAGTAGTAGTAGTGGAGCACAAGCAGTGAAACCAGTGAATTTTGGCAGGGGATTATATAGGGCTGGAGTCGGCAGGGCCCCTGATATTGGCCCGTGGGTGGTAGGTGGGCATGAGAAAATATCACAGTGCAGGTCCCTGGTAGAAAGTATGGTAATATAGATGGGGCCACAATCCTGTGAAGATGGTTTATGGCTGCGAATTGACGTCAGGGGCCCGGGTACTGGAACCATATAGTTCAGGTGTGGCAGTGGGAAGGGATCCCAGATATGCACAATGCGGCAAGGCGCATGCAGCAGTCCTCCAGTAGCAATGGGCTCCTCCTATGCCAGTAAAGCCTAGCCGCAAATAGGAGTGAGCGACCAAAGGGCCACAATCACTGCAATAGAATCGAGAATAAAGGTGACAGCATGGCTGTGTGAAAGTCATGTGCAACGTGTTGTAGGTGTGGAGAATGGTACAGCTGTAATGCAAGCTTACTGGAGAGTCCAGGGCAAGAGAGACACATGCAAGATGAATGCTGCCAAAGGATGCCTCATGGTAGTGCTAGCGTATGTGGCAGTCTCACCCCTGAGAGAGCAAAAGAGTGATGGTGAGTGGTTCAGAAATGCCCCTCCGCCAAGGCAACAGGAGCCGAGGGCCAGTGGTGATGCTCATCAAGGACAGCTGTTCTGAAGCTGTCCATGCCACCCCAGTCTCCTGTTCTTTTTACGCTCATGCAAGCACGTTTGGCACTTGCTACTATACTGCCTCCAAAATCCTTTAAATCTTTTCTTTTATCCATTTCCCTAACTGCACACATACTTTTTTGTACTTGCATACCTGTTTTAAGTAGCATTGTCAGCACACGTAATACAGTTACTATTTGAGCAGTTTATTAATATTTTCATCATACTTTATAAGCCTACAACATCTTATGCAAAACCGTGTATTGAGGGGATTGTGATACAAATAAACTGCAAACATTGATACGAAACTGACAGTAAAGATGGCTTTATCCAAATGGGTTTACAATCTAAGAGGTGTGGCGAACAGGTTATACAAAAGGATGTGTGGTAACTGTAACATCCAAGCATTATCATCACCATTTATTTATATAGCGCCACTAATTCCACAGCACTGTACAGAGAACTCACATCAGTACCTGCCCCATTTGGGCTTACAGTTTAAACTTCCTAACACATACAGAGACATAGACTAGGGTTAATTTGTTAGCAGCCAATTAACCTACCAGTATGTTTCTGGAATGTGGGAGGAAATCAGAGCACCCGGAGGAAACCCACGCAAACATGGGGAGAACATACAAACTCTTCACAGATAAGGCCATGGTCGGGAATTGAACTCATAACCCCAGTGCTGTAAGGCAGAAGTGCTAACCACTTAGCCACCGTGCTGCTCAATCATTATCCGCATAAAAGTAGCCATTGTTGTCTGGCATTTCTATGCAGCTTCCACTGGTGTGGTGTGGTATGGTTGTATTGTGGAAGGAAGAGATATGAAAATTTAAGGTTGTGGTAGTAACTGGTACCACCAAGGACACTTTAGGCAGCCCAACTGCTTTTTAGGTGATCTCCAATGTGAACCTTTCCTCAGAATTCCTAGAGAAAGGGGTACAACGGTAGTCCTGCAGGCAATGGGGGCTCTGGCATTTTAACTCTAGGAAGCAGAATATAGTTCATCTGCTGCACAATACTATAATCAGAGTCTAGGTGGTCTGTCAACTGGTCTATGGGCTGCTCCTCATTACATAGCTGCACTTTCCCAGACTGTGATCACTCCTAAATAAAGCCTAGTCTAGATTAAATGCTCCATCAAATATCTAATCACAGCTTATACTTTCTCATTCCAGTAGCTGAACACAGAAGGCAGTAGTCCAGTAAACCCTCAAAACCACCTTCTTTTTGGTGAGAAATTACTTTTTTGTAATTTCTTACTGTTTTTTTTTTTAATTTTAACTGTGAGTGTTAGGCTGACGGTCTGATTAACAACTCGCAGAACCAGATTGCGGAGGTCTTCACCTATATTAGCCGCCTATCCCTTAGAGCTTTATACGCTCACCGGTACTCAGATGCCCCCAGGATTTCACTCCAGGCGTAGTGTGAGTTGGTAATACAGGCCAGTGAGAAGCGGATAGGTAGGAGTCTGCACTCCTACCCACGAGGTAGTCCACTTCATGTTGTGAACAAATGAAGCTATGCCAAATTTATGACTATAGTGTCATAATTTACCAGACACAAAGGACTACATCACCTGACTTTTCCTTACCTGTAAGGTCAATATATAGAGTAACTAATGTGTTATGTGAAATGCCTCTATAATATATCTCCTTGGATATTTCTTGGGAAGGTGGAGAGGAATAATCTCATTGCGAAGTGAAATTTACGTATGGGCAGGTGTACCTAAGAAAATTTGCACTCCATGTTGAAATTTTGGAAATAATTTTTTAACCAAAATAAAAATATTTTCACTGTAACAAGAATAGGGCTTATAAACTTTAGTCCTCCTGTATCCCTAACAGGTCAAGTTTAAATGGCTTCCTAAACCATGCACAAGTGAATTAATGTGTGGGATCCTCCTCTAGACATATGGGTGCATGCAAAGATCTTCATCCAATTTCTTCTAATTTTGCAAACTAAAGCATTAATTTACAGACTTTGTGTGGCATTAAACTAGAGGTGTAGGAGAGCGACTTGTTTCCTGACTGCACTTCAAAGTAGATACCAAAAGATGATCAAATTGCTATTTGTGAAGATCCAATGAAATACTGACTCTGGACAACAGTAGAAAATGTACCTCACACTGCATCATAATCACCTTATGCAACAAAAACATACTGAAATATATAACACTGCACAAAAATTCCACTCATAATCAAGACAATCAGGACTAAAAGATCTCGCCTGTATGCAGCCGTTACACAGCTCTCCATTCTACCTGGCTGTGCACAATCAAAGTTTAGATTTGCATTTACTTGTTGCTGTTTCAAATGTACATGTCTGTTTTTCGGACTTCAGCTTCAGTTTTCTACCTGCTCTTATCGACTTTAGCTTTGCACCTCACAACCTGTCCTCTCAGGACTAAGTAGCTTGAACCAAAATAGATAGCCGAGTGGATCTCTCCAGGAAGCACCAGCATTGTGACATTGTTCCTTTCAGTGCCAGAAATACTCATTGGTGTGCCAAATATCATGCTCCTGATTTGGTTTGATCACCTTATGTAAGTAACCAGGTATGAGTTCAAAAAACATAATTTGCTCAAATGCAGGTAACACCTTTCAGTTCAGTAATCCTGTAGCCTCTGCTCTTGGACCTTTTATCTTCTTTCAAAGAGCATCTTTGTCTGATTACTTTAAAGAGTTGGTTCAAGCAGTGGGCTACTTTAAAGAAACCCTTCATGTAACACTTGCAGTATCCACAGAACCTGAGTACTGACCATAGCTCATTTATGGTTCCAGGTTTCAACCAAGACTTTTGTAAAGCGCTACAAAATTTGCTGGCTCTATACTGAAAAATGATGACTCATCCTTAATTTTGTAGAGGTCAATGGCAGTTCCATCAGTAGAAACAACATGCCATATTCGTTATGGATTATCTAAATTTGCACTTGTCTAATGAAAGTTTCAGACCATTGTTTTACACTTTATCTAGAACCTTCAACAAGTCTGCTCAAAGATAATCAGATCATCAGTTTTGAACAATACATCCAAAAATGTAATATTTTCCATTGTTTTCTCCATCAAACATTAGAGTGCAATGTGTGTATTTACTGAGATTTTCTCTTGTATTTCTAGAGCCCTTGGGGACAAGTGAATACTGCATTCTCTTCATCCTCAGGGTGCATGGGTATTTGTTATATAAGCTCTACGAGTTCAGCACCCTAAACCACTACCTGTCAAGAAGGCAATTAAGAGTGGTTTGTGTATTGTTCAGTTATGGTTTGAAGGTGCAATATTCTATACAGCCATTTTTCTTTAGTACAACCAGAAGCAGGTACAAACATGGGCTTCTGGACTGGAATTATACCTTCAACTCCTCCAGATGGTTCCTCAAATTCTCTATATTATATGAATCACCATTCTTAGATCCTGCATGTAGAAAGAACACAACATAGTTTAGTCTGGGTGAAAACAACCCTCCTCATCATCATCATTCTTGGGAGGGGAGCTTTCTAAAAAGAAAAATTATATAATATTAATCTAATCCATAGACTTTCGAAATGGGAATTTTGGATTTTTGCTTGGTAACATTTCTACATTGTAAATCATTAATTGACAACACCATCATCCAATACATCATTCATTGACAAAATTATCTGACAGAAAGAATGGTATCAAACTATGCTCAATATGTGCTCTAATGCTTGATGAAGCTTGTTGTGCCTTAGATTTAATAAAGATGTGCTTAATTCTCTATTAAAATAGATGTGATGTTATGATTGATTTCTTTGCAATGCTCAACTAACAAAATTAACAGCTCGGTGAAGTATGACCAATAGTCATCTATGTTTAGCAAAGAAAAGTATATTACCCTCTCTGGTAAAACATAAGACATGGAAAGAGCAATGAAACATCTATATGTAGTCTGTTTTGTGTGCTTTTAGAAATGGGTACATTTTCTTTAGTGATCTATATATTATACAAACAATTTAGTGGAATTCAAGTAAACAGTAGTAGTAGGTTGTTTTTTTCCCCATTCATTCTACTTTTATATTTTGATGTAAGGTTTGCTGTTGCAGCCCAAAAAAATGATTCATACAACAGTCGTGAAAACATTTGCTAAAATCTGTGCTTATGAAGAATAAAATAAATCCGAGCTGTTAACATTACTATGGATTGCCTCACATATGATTAACTTAGGGTTTCACCTGCACATAACTGTAAATAAGTAACAAATTCATACTGATTAAACAAGTAATCTAAATAGAAAATGAAAAAATCCCCCCATCTAATTAGATTAATGAACAGTTGATTTGCAGGCTTCACCTCTTAAGAACAACATGAAATAAGCTTCACCAGAACGAGTGCAGTCATTATTGTGTAATGTAGTCCATTGAATCAATAACCCACCCACTGTGGTGATTTTAAATATGGAGGAATAAAATTATATAATACTAACATTAGTGGTTGAAGTGTGGGTCTATAAGGTGGTATGCCATACTGCCACTTCTCCTACTGCTTTGATTATAAACTATCAAATGCTGTTCACTTACATTCCCATTACATTTTCGATACCATCACTTCTAAATTTCCACTTCAACCACTGACCAAAATAGTGACAAATTGTTAGTAGAGCTTGACCACAACCTATAAGGAGATGTACCCAAGAGATGCTTCAGACTTAAAACTGTGTGATTTGGAAAGAATACAGAATGTTAGTGATACATTGGCAAAGCATAGGTCAAGGCAGAAAACAATTAAGCAGTGTAAAGATCTAAGCAAAAGCCTATAAAGCAATGTTGGCTAACCTGTGACACTCCAGGTGTTGTGAAACTACAAGTCCCAGCATACCCTTCCAGCAATAAGCTGCTATATATTGGCAAAGCATGCTGGGACTTGTAGTTTCACAAACACCTGGAGTGTCACAGGTTAGCCAACACTGCTATATCGAGTAGTACACCATTATAATCCAACTCAAATAGCAGCAAACCAGAATGGGCAATTATACAATTTCTTGCCCTGATCAATAAAGGCTCCTAAGTACCAGAAAATCATGTGCAGTGTGTTTGTGTATAACACACCTATTTTTTCAGAGCATGCCTACTTGTGAGCACATATTGTTTATTCTAGTTGTGTACCTATGCAACCAAGTCACCAAGCTTACTAAAAATTGCAAATGCACCTAAGGAACTGCTCAGCTATTCCTTGGGTGCAGTTGATTATGTGCCTTATTCTGCATCCCTTGTGCTTTCCCCTCTGTCCCAAACACTTACTGATTTAAGTCTGTGACATGTTTCCTGAGTGAACACATTAAACAGAGATGGCTATTTCATGCAGGAGTGGTAAAACTTTTATCATAACAATATATACACATACACTATATATATTTAGCACGTTGACATTAATCTTGCAAATAGAATGTATTATATAATATACATGCCTAAAAATCCAACCAGTAAATAAGTGAGATTGTCTCCAATAGGATTATTTATTTTATAGATTTGATCTATAACTTCGCCCCAGTCTGCAAATTAATTTTCGGCAATTAGTTAATTCCTTCAGGGTATTCCACTGTGAGTTAATTGATTGTTAGTAGATTGTTAGAAAACAAAACAAAACATTCTTACTTTAAAAAACCCGTTTGTGTATCTATTCTATATCAACAATATTGGCATGTTCATGATAAGCTTGTAGACACATGGGTTGCATTTTTTTTCAGTGAACCTGAAATCAGGCCTCCTAAGGCAGCTGTCTCAGGTAACAAGATTTGGGTGTGTCTGATTAGCGCATTGGTTGATCTAATCACTTTTATTATTTGTGTAAGTGCACTTATATAGAAAAGTTTGTGGTAGCACTAGGGTATCATTTCAGGTTCCAGCTCAGGCAGCATCTAGGCACATAGAGCCTGGTGCAGAGTTTAGTATGTGTCTGTTTTCCATAGCGTAAATTGAGTGTGGATGGGTAATTCTGCAGCCAGATCTTTGCAGTGTTGGGGGATTTTCATTATTGCTGCATTGGCACAAAAAGTAGTTATTTGTCATGCAGTTTGCATATAAGCCTTAATAGGTTGATAATTGCTAACGTTTATGAAATCTTTCATTTTTTTTAACCAAAATAGTTATGATTGACCATGTGGTACAAGTGCAGTTGCTACAAGTAATGAAAATGTGGATTTAAAGGCGAACGTCACTTTTTGAAAGATCATCATCATCAATTTATCATCTAACATCATCTAACTTAGTTAGAGGTACCAACAGGCAACCAGTGAAGCTCCATGCCACATTATCCCCTGACTTTGGGGGTCTAAACTAAAGGAATCTCTAATTCTAATTGCAGGCAGCTACTACCACCAGCCTTGGATATGCATTTATGCATGCTTGATTGCAGCCCTAGATTCAGATACTTGTATCTATATAGGAAGAATTGTGAAATGGTTACATTGTAGAAGAATTCTGAGATTGTTGTATATACTGAAGAGATTTGTAACTTTAATTAAGATGCCAGTACTTTTTAACCATTCACATAGCTTTTGGCCATTAGTAGCACAGACGAACCAACAAAAGCATTGATTTCCATCAACAATATATATCAGCCTTTTAATATGAAACACATTCTGTTCTAATTTCCTTAATAATGAAACCCAAAGTAGGAAATAATAATTTGTGAGGAAATGTCACTAAAGTATGTTAAATGTTGATTGGACACAAACAATATCATTATTTACTTAATTGCTGTGTGTCTTCAGAAATGATGCTAGGATGTTTGATAACGTGAAGCACAATTAGTGCTGACTTCATACCAAGCATACTTGATACTGTAACTGTTTTTGAACTAAATAATATGTTGGTTGGTAAATCATAGAAGGTCATTGTATTTTGTAAATAATATGTGAAGCAAACTACAGATATCTTGAAATAACAACAATCAGCACTATTTAAAAAAACAAACCAATAAAACTAAGTAGGGTCAGTGTGCTCCTTGATAATATTGCAGCAATAACTGATTTATCCTATAAATGCTTCCATGTCACTGAGGAATATGAATCTGATGAGTCAAGGACTCAACATTTTCACCGCTGTCATTAGTGCAATAGTATTATCCCTTTCATGGCTCTGAAACACATGGTGCAGTCTTCTATAAAAGAGTGAGTATGTACACACACACACACACACACACACACACACAAAATTAATATAGGGAGACAATATTTTGGTCTTGAATAACTGAGGACTGACATAGAAATACATTTTATAGTCTTGTGCAGAGGCAGAAATTTGGAGAAAAAATGTACTAAAATAGGAATTAAATGTTTTGTTCATTATTATTATTCCTTTTTTTATTATTTTATTTACATAGCACCAACAAATCATGTATCACTACACAATCATGGTAAAAGAAACCATAACTAACAAATACTATAACAAACAATAAAATAGGGGTCGAAATTTCAGAAGATCTTACAACTAAAGTAAATGAAATATAGGGTAGAAGTGTTTGTTTTGAACAGTGGACCAGCCACATGCAATCACAATGTAAAATAATACTGGATAAACTGGCCACCCAGGTAAGTTTCTGTGCTTGCTGTCCATTGAAAAGCAGCAACTGAAAAGAAGATAACACAGGAGGCCAGGGGCAGGCTGGGCTGGGTGGCAGGGGGGCATGTGCCCCCGGATCGGTCCCATAGTGTGCTACCTTGGCCTGGGTCACTGGGCCACCTGCATTTTTTTTCCTTTTAAACAGGCTGCTGAATTGAGTCTTGCCCCCTGGGCCAAAATTTGCCAGCCCTCCCCGCAGGAGGCTGTAGTGTAAGTTAAGGTTTGAAAAGAAGAAACAGGCAGCCAATGAAATGACTGGCATCGAGTGGCAGCATTGATAAAAGGATTCAGGAAAATCAATCTGGCAGCTGTTTTCAAGATGGATTAAGGTGGAACCAGTTTGGTAAGATATAGTAGGGTGTTACAATTATTGAGGAGCAGGGCAGGTGCTAGGGTCCTCGGCGCCCTAGGCACAATGTAAAAATCCCCCCCAACCCGGCACAATGTAAAACACTCCCCCCTTCCCCTTCCCCCGTCTTTCCTTACCTTGGCTCCGTAAAGCTGGTCCTCTCTGCCGGGTCCCGTCCCTCACTGACACTGTCGGGCCGTGATGATGATATCACGCCCGACAGTCAGTGAGTGGAGGGGAGGAGACAGAGTGCCCCATCAGCTGTTGGAGGGGAGGGCGGCGGTGGTGATCCATAGCCCCTCCCCCTCCCCGTGGATCGATCTCAAGCTGTGCGGCGGCCGTTTAAGGTATGCTCAGCGGTCGCCGCACAGTTTTAAACTACAATAGTAATTGCTTTTTAATTCTGATGCGCCCTGCAGAGCCCGGCGCCCTAGGCAACTGCCTAACCTTGCCTAATGGGAGCACCGGGCCTATTGAGGAGTGTTGAAAGCATGAATTCATATTTTAATGATAATTTTGAGGTAAGTGTAGACAGAGGAATTTTTAAGGTTGTGCCTAAATGTTGCTATGGCTATGTGCTTGTT
Organism: Mixophyes fleayi; assembly: GCF_038048845.1. Taxonomy (NCBI): domain Eukaryota; kingdom Metazoa; phylum Chordata; class Amphibia; order Anura; family Limnodynastidae; genus Mixophyes; species Mixophyes fleayi. The sequence continues at coordinate 192,975,348 of NC_134406.1, forward strand.
AAATTACAAAAGCTTATATTATTGTTATCAGAGTATAAGACGGAATTAATTATTTTTTTTTTGGTGACCGAAAGGGCTTTTTTTTTTAGCTTTTTTAAATAAATATTTTACTTTTAGAATGATAAAAGTTAAACCAGACAAAATAGTAAAGAAAATACTTTCATGATTACACTCCAGAATATTTTTAAGCAATTAGTGCCCTCCTAGACATATGTCCTTAAATTCTCCAATATTTTTATTAATACCTCACATATGTAATTTTCTCCTAATTTAGTGAAGTTATAGTGGCTATCAATGATTGTATGTGTGTGTTTTTAAACTTTTTACTTTGTTTGTTCCTTTTTTTTTATTTTTACTTTTGTTATTTTTTTGTATTAGAATGTTCCCCATGAGGTCAAAATAGACCTTAGGGAACATTAACAATATATTTTTATTTTTTCGGGAACTGTTTGTTTGATCTAACTAGAGCTGACATATTAGTTAGAGTTACGGCTGAAACAGATATTTTTTTCTTCCTTTTTTTTTTTTTTTTTTTTAAACCATGATAGCTAATCTGGGTCTTCTTAGCACACACTTCTGCCTACGATAATTGGGTGAATACATCCTAAACACGGTGCAACAATGGTTGTGGGCTGTCAGTGACATTGCCATTCCTATGCCCAATGTTTTTCCTGCACATAGGTTTAAAGCTTATATCTGCTTAATATAAAATTGTGTTTGGCGTGTGCTAGTAGATTATTATTCTTTGTTTATTTACCTTCCCAATAATGTACTTTCAGATGATGTAGTAATCATTGTTTATGCCAAGATGGCGATATAGCTCCTGAAAAGTGGACCAATTAAATTCATTTGTAATGTGTGTTTTGTGTTTCCTTAAAAAAACACATAAATGTTATATTTTCTTCAGTCTCCACCAATGCTGAACCCAAAAGGTTACATTTTTATATACAAAGCATGTAGGTTTTCAAGATAACATTTGATTCAAAAAATATTGCTTATAATCGCTATGAAAAATTCCTTTCCCATTTCTGATTTCAGTAATGTGAGTGCTCATTCTTACACTTTTTTACTTACACCCAGAACTTACTGCATGTATTATTGCTTGCAAAAAAGCATTGTTTACAAGTTTATAAAATAATAAATAAATAAATAATTTTTCAGCATTACATTGTAGCAGTCATTTCAATTATTTTTTTAGTTTATCTAATTACTAGACCGTAGCTCTATCTGCTAATTGTTTGAGTTTTCGCTATATGCTGGATAACTTCTATTAATTTCCTTCCTTGTTTATCTGTATTTCTTTCTTTTTTTATTTTAAGGAAATAATTTTTATTAACTCACCCCTTACTGCAATGTCTTGGATTTCATTTATTTTTAAGAATTACTTTATAGAATCACATACCTCATATTCTAAATGCAGTTTTTTCTAACCTTTGCTGCCTTTCTGAGTGTGCTTATCAGAGTAACTTTAGTTCTAAGATGCTCTGAGCATGGTTCGAAGATGTGATGCATCTTATTTTGGACTCAAATATGTAGTGTATATGGACAAGGCTGATAAATATATAGTCCAGACAACTATATCATTGGTGGACACCCAATTAAAATGTGTAATCTTTCTCACCTGGATACAACCAGTGGTGGATCCAGAGGGGGTTTAATGGGGCAATCACCCCCCTAGCAGGGGTGAGTTGTCTGAGGCTGCACACTCTGTACATGTGTCTGTCGGCCATGACTTTCCATTAGAAGAGACTTGGGTGGATTCAGACCAACATTTAGATTTCCTCCCATCACTAGAAGACCTCCTTAAAATAAGGATAGCATTGCCAGATACACACACACACATTTGTATGTATTATTATTAATTTTATAAATTTTTATTTATAAAGTACGTATGTACTTACATACGTACGTATGTACATACACACAATGGTCAAAGTGGGTTGATATACGTTTGTATGCCATACCCAGGCCCACCATCAGGGAGTACAGCAGTATGGGGCCCCACCAGCACCGGGCCCAAACTAATTTATCCGTAGAGGGGGTGTGAATTGAGGGACGTAACAGGCTCCATTTCAAGGCAGCAGTTGCTCCTGAAATAGCGGTAGGAAGATGCCTCTGTGTTGAATTAAGTAATGTGGCTGCGGGCTCCCTTGTAGGCAGTGTATCTGCCTTCACTCACAAGATGTGCAGGACGCCCCATGACTGCCACCATTTGCTCCAGTCTCAGCCGCACATCTTCTCAAGTGAGAGACACCGACTCCCTGATACAGAGCTGCGACAAAGCAGGGATACTCTCTGCAGCATTGCTGACATCATGTAGTTAATAATGTCACAATGCTATCAATGGAGAGGAGCTGAAAGGAGCCAGCAAGAAGAAACAGAAAGGTAAGTAAACTACTGCATGGGTAAGATGTGTTCAAACGGCAATTTTATTAAAGAGAAAACCTGATGGACTTTGCCTTTAATATAAGTGATGTTTTAAAAAAATGACATCAAAGTACCGGGAATTGGCAGTTATACGGAACCGCTGCATAGTAAATATACCCCTTGGAGTCATTTTGTGACTTCTTTAGATGTTGCAGACACATGTGCGATAATTGGCAAAGATGCGGGGAAAGATGATCACGGGGAAGCCCCAACTGAAAAAGGATATTGTGCATATAAGTGTCTTTCTATATAGCTTAAAGTGGCATATAGCATTCAGCAAAATCACTGACAAATCAAGATACAATTGTAAGCCCGAATATTCAGAGTGGATGTTAGTGGCCACAGAATTGCTTTAGAAGTTACTCTTTGATCTGATAAAATGGAAATAAACAATATTATCACTTGGCAATCCTGGTGGTATACTTTCCAGTTTTGGGATATGATGTGACCTATCAATCAGGGATTCTATTCCTAATATTTCTGGGAGAAAGGTGAAGTTATATATGGTATCAATTTGTCTGGAGCAACTTCTGGGATTTTCCTAATTTTTATATTTTTTTGGCTTCTGTTATCTTCTTGATCAGACAGTTTTAGTTCAAGTGAAATGCATTTTTCATTTTCCTACTCCATGGCAGCCCTCACTATGGGTTAACTCCCTAATCAGCTGAGTGTAGACAGGAAAAATGAAAACACACCTCGGGGTATATTTACTAAACTGCGGGTTTGAAAAAGTGGAGATGTTGCCTTAAGCAACTGATCAGATTCTAGTTGCATTTATTTAGTACATTCTACAAAATTACAGCTAGAATCTGATAGGTTGCTATAGGCAACATCTCCACTTTTTCAAACCCGCAGTTTAGTAAATATACCCCCTGGAGGGTATATAAAGTGACGACTCCTCCTCCATACCAGTGTATTTTTTTTCCTGTCTCAGCTGAGTAAAAAGTAGTGTAGCTAGCTGTTTGTTATTTTTTGTGTATGGGCTTATCTTGAACAGATCTGGTGCCTTTCTCCTGGGATGCTTCCTGGTACATTTGAGTAGCGGCCGTGGGGCCTGTGTAGAGGCTGTAGAACTGACAGTATTGCCACTTGGAATCTCCATGTTCAAATGAGTCTTATTATTATTATTAATTTTTATTTATAAGGCGCCACAAGGCGTCCGCAGCGCCGTACAGAGGCAGAAGATAAGGTAGGAAGTTAAGTGGGAGACAGAAGGGCTTTAAGAAAAAGGTGGGTTTTTAGGGCCCATTTGAAACTGGACAGATTAGGGGAAGTTCTGATGGAGGGAGCTTGTTCCAGTGGAGGGGGGCAGCGCGGGCGAAGTCTTGGATACGCGCGTGGGAGGAGGTTATAAGGGGGGAAGAGAGGCGACGGTCAGAGGCAGAACGGAGAGGGCGGGATGGAGCATGAATAGAGAGGAGGGTGGAGATGTAGGGCGCAGTGAAGTTGGTCAGTGTTGTCAGAAGTAACATCTCTGATGTTATGGGCAGAAAAAAGAAAATGATCTCAGCAGACATCAAATCCTCCCAGGGGAATGGGCCTTACATGAAGAAGTTTTTTTGGCTACTAGGAGAGAAATTCAGGTTACCAGACATCGAGCTTCTAGTGACAGCCCAGAATGCCAATATTTCTCAGTTTATTCCTGTCACAGAGAAAACAGGGCACTGAAAGTAGACACCTTATCAGTGCCGTGAAATTTCAAACTGGGGTCCCTCCCCTTTTCCCATCATTGCTCGCGTTCTGAGGAAAGTCAAGAAAGAGGCGATAGAAGTTGTAGCAATTCTATCATTTTGGTTTCGCCATCCCTGGTTTGCAGTAGCTGGGACAATGCTTCGAATACAACCTTGGCCTCTGCCATGCAGGCCAGATCTTCTACACCAAGGTCCAGTCCTTCCCTCAAATCCAGACTCCCTCCCTTTGATGGTATGGAGATTGAGTAGTCACTTTTAAAATACAAAGATGTCTCTGAAGTCATTAATATATTGGGCCAAGTGGGAGAGAATATGGCACCTTATTTTGGATTCCTTAACCTCAGGTCCATTTGAACCTTTGCAAGGCATTTCCCTCAAATGCCTCATCCTTAAAGTATTGTTGTACCACTATCTTGATTGATCTCTGAAGCAGCTGAGAGTTGGAGTAAGTTGTTAGCTTCATTGGGCACTTCCATTCACTAGTTCGCACCATAAACCTGTTCTTAGATATTTTCTGTCAGCCTGTTTTGCTTATAAGCGCAGCTGCATTGGAGCAGGGGCTGGCTGGACTGGGGGGCATTTGCCCCCCAGGCTGGTCCCATAGTGGGCTACCTTGGGCTGGGTCACTGTGCCACCTGCATTTTTTTCCCGTTAAAATAGGTTGTTGAATTGAGTCTTGCCCCCTGGGCTAAATATTGCCAGCCCTCCCTTGCTTTATAGATCAAGCAACACTCTCCTTTGTGTGCAAGACACACTCCCCCCTTAACTGGTTTTAATTATTTTTGAAGTGCCATAGTATTTGTCAGCTCTGAATACATGATGTTTGAGCTATATTGCCATTTATAACTGATTTATGAATTATTGTGGCAATCAATATTTAATGGTTATGGGGACAAAATTAACTTATAATTTATTTATCGGGTCAATTTTATTGTTAATTATATTAAGGGGGCAATATGAATGTATAATTATATAAAGGGGCATTAATATTTGATTGCTAAATGGGCAATAATTATTTATGATGGGGCAACACTTATTACTTGATGAACTCACCATCCATTCAATGGTTTGTATGTAGTCAAGGTTAAAGCTCAGGACTGCAACACAGTATACACAGAATGCTGTTTGCTGCATATGCTACTGGTGGCAAGCATTTAAGTTCTGGTATAAGAAATATAAAATTATGAATTTACAACCATTCGGCAGAAATGTTAATTGACTTAAGAAATTTGAAAGCATATTGATGTAAATCTGTTTGCTGAATAAAACCAGAATACATCCATAAGTGGTGATATATTTTGTGCAATGTTAATGACAATCAAGTATTTAGCAATTTTTTATAATTTGGCCACTTACTAGTGCCAGGAGTGAAATATTGCCCTTCTTATCCATAAACATATTTAATATATGAGTAAGGTAAATATCAGTAATATAGATGTTTGAATCAACAAAATTAGCATTTTGTAAATGAATTCCCTTCATTCCCACCTCCCCCCAAAGAAAAACTTGCTGCCTGAGACCGTTGACTCGTATTGCCTTATTATAAACATGTTGCTTTTTTGGAGGCATTTCCAGTGCGACAGTTCCCACTAATTAATAAATGCAATTGAAATATTCAGAGAAATATGGTCCTGTATAACTTCTGTCATAAGCTTTAGCAACATTTATTGAAAAATAAAAGAAAACCACACTTGTAAATAGAGTGGCCTCGTAGGCTATGTAATCTATTCACGTCTGAAATTGGTTTAATGTTAACTGTTCCCACAAAAATAGTTTTGTTAGTTTGTTTAGCTGTAATTAAATAGGTTCTATATTGCCAGCCGAGTTGTTGTGTGTCACAGTAATTATTTTCCTTATATTTGTCTCCTATACTCGCTGGTAATTAATTGCTTCTCATTGTGTTCGTCTATTGCACTATTAAATACTGATGACTATTAGATTAAAGTCTATAAGCAGTAATTTGTTGTGCTTGTTTGTGCATTTGAAGTTGCCAAAAGAGTTTGTTTGTTTATTGTGACAGCTTTGAATGATACTTCTGTATTATGCCACTGAGATGTCATAATACAGCATAGCCCCCTCAATTAGCCTGGTAGCGTAGCGTGTTGAAAATGTTTGCTTTATAATTGGTGTCACTTTGTTGCACATTTGAATGAAAGCTCTCACATGGAGAACATGTTTTAAAAACTCAGCTGTTCCCTAGCAGATTTTTATGTTGGATAATGGCATGATTAGAGCAGCAGTCTCTCAGAGAATAAATCTTGTGAGTTAGGATGAAATAAATGGCACACTAAGGTCAGAAATGCTTCAATTCTGCCTGCATGGTGTTTTTGATTGTCCAAAGACATAAATCCAGAAGGGAATTGACATCTGTACTATAAACCTTCACTGCTCTGGTCAAGACTTGTTTGGTTTATTGAGCTCTTTTGGGAATCTAGATCACAGTCCTCTTGCCATTATATGTAATGATTTCTTCCAGAGAAACCTAATGAAGGTGTTTATGTTCCTGAGGATTGTGAAAGGAGCCTTCCAGATCTGATATAACCCCCTTTTTAACATTTTTCATGAGAGCAATATTGCAATATACATCTTGGTTTAACAGTTCCCAATGGCCAAAATTCAGAACATACGAAAATTACTCAAAGACGTTGATTTCAGAAAATGGTTTATTGTGATTGCGTTTTAGAACGGAGAGTTGACAACCATTAAAATCATGAATTATTTTCCCTTTGATGCCTTTTCATGTGTGATTAATGTCAGACACATTAAACCAAAGATTTTGTTCTCCCTCCTGGTACTATGTAATGCTACATAATTCAAACACAATTTAATATAAGCAAGATATAACCCATATATATAATCTCAGCTAAAAAAAACATAGGCAACATGGCGGTTTAGGTCTTGCGCTGATTAACCACATTGCTTTAAATCACTCATATCCCATGACACTGGTCTTATAGTAACATTCACAATTCATTTTGATGTGATGCTTCTCTTAACCAATAACAAAAGCTTCATAAAAGGTATATATGTGGCAAATATTTTGCTGTGCACTTTGTATCGTAAGCCCAATTCGATATGATTACATTTTTAAATACAGCTCAAACTCGGTCATGTAAAATATTTTACTAGATTTAGTGATTGCTCATATGGATTGTTGGCAATTCTCTTTTAGGGAACTACAGCAAGGCTGTATTTTTATTTTTTGCAGGCATGGTGACCTGAACTTATTAAGCTTAAAACTCTTTATTATTAGATACATCTGAGGTCAGACATTTTATTCCAATGGTAACCTGGCAAAAAATATTTGGCTTTCTGCTGTATTCAGATGTATTCTCACTTACAGCCATTACTCCTGTATATAGCTATGTACCTAATAGGGTTTTATGTATTTCTTTAGTACCCTTATGGAGTCTGTGGGGAAAAAGAAAACTTGCAAGTAACACTACAGAAATTACAGGCAGACTGAGGGGGGGGGGGGGTTAAGGTGCCTGGAACACCCCATCCCAGCCTGGGGCACTGTATGCTTGAGGTGGCTGGACCCTGCACCTGGGACCAGCCACTTTGCAGCTTGTGTGCAGATTGTTTCTGTCTTCATCTCTCCCCTGCTGTGTCTCCCCTCCCCTCTCTCCTTTGCTGTGTGTCTCCGCCACTTTCTCTCCCCCTGCCTGCATGTCTCATGTGTGCAGTAGGACGAAAAAAGAGAGATTCTCATGTGCATGTTTGGGAGGAAGTAGGTTTACTTATTAAATGTAAATACTATTAATTTAACGTTTGTGTTTTTTGGGGAGAAATGGATCTTTTTATTAAAAGTGAATTTCATTAATTTAATGTCCGTGTTGGTTGCTGGGAGGCCTAAATATTAAACGTGGGTGCTTTTGATTTAATATCGGGCTGCTTTGGGGAAGAGATGCCTACTGTGTTCACTCATTGCTTGGATTTCTATATCATGTACCTGTCCTTTTTCCAAACAGGGACCCAACATTCCAGGATCCAGACAATCAGCAACTGAGCTTAGGACACAAGCAGCAGCAACAAGTAGTGAAAGCAGCAAGAACAGCTAGTAGAGAGCAGGACAGTCTGCCAAGAGAACTTTGTCCTGACTGTAGGGACAGTTGGGAGGTATGTCCTGCTTCACACGGCTCTGCTCGAAAAGGGAGAGCTGCGTGCACCTAACAGTAGTGGACGCAGCATTGCCCATGTATATGATGGGTATTGGAAGAGTTGGACAGCAGCCAAGCACTGTCTAAAATTATAGCCACGCCCCCATACATGCTGGTCACGGCAACTGGTGGTGTGGTGTGGAAACCCCTCTACAAGTCCTGCGTTTGCCCATGGACCTTTGGAGCCTCTGATGAAAAGTTAACCAATGATCATACAGAACCTTTGTGTGTGGAATGTACACCCTGAATTGTAAGATACCAGCCAGGGACAATTCTATGAATTAATGGACTGGATAATATGTCAGGTGATTCCATGGAAGATGAGGACTGGTCCTCAGACAGTGAAGACAGGGAAATTACAGAGAAACCCAGGTCATTTAATCTAGATATAGTATTTATATTACTAAAGAGAAATAATAAGGCCATGGGAATTCAAGATATTCCAGTCATGGGCACATTGCAGGTTATTTTATTTTTCGCAAAAAGGGTAATTAAAATATTATTAGAATAAAATGGGACTAGCCATAAAGGCATCAGAGGAATCCTAAAATAATTGAGCAGATGTATCCATTCTCAGTGAAGCAGAAAAGTGGGATGTTGGATGCAATTTGTGGCCAGTCATCCCCAAAAACTTCCGTGCTGTTAGAAGATAGAGGACCTTTAAAGGTTTCCATTGATAGGAAGATGGAAACATGTTTCAAAAGAATAAATCTTTCAGCAGGTGCAGCAGTCAAATCAGGGGTAGCAGCAACCTCGGTCTCTAGGGTCCTTAGAATTTGGATGGAAGCTTTATGCAAAGACACTCAGAAAAAAAATATTTTTTTTTATACTGAAAAGCATGGAAACAATAAATAAGGATATTGTTTTATTATGCAGCCTTCATTAGACATGGTGATTTTTTCAGCAAGATCTATAGCTTCAACAATGATGGCTAGGAGAGAGCTTTGCCTTCGGTCATGATCCTCCTTCAAAGAATAGGCTGGTCACGTTGCTTTTTGAAGGATCTCTGTTGTTTGAATAGAAGTTAGACTCTGTGATCCAAAAAGTGACTGGAGGAAAGTTGCATCAATTATCACAGGATCTGAGGAGACCAGTGACAAATCACAGTTAACAGAAATAAGGTAGATGTAGGCCTGGTAGACAGTACCTCAGACAGACAGGAATTAATCTATTCAGGCAGTTCTTTCACAGTTCTAGAGGCAAGGAAAGGAGTCTTAGACCTAATTATTCCCAATGACTCATGAGGGACTGAACTCTCCGAGTCAGTGGTAAGGGGCTGGACCTTAAATTTCTTACAGATTTGGACCCTAAAAACCCAGGATCAGTGGGTAATGGATATTGTATCCCCAGATTACAAAATAGAGTTCAGGAAGACTCAAAAAACTAATGGTTTTATAATGCCAGAACTCCGACTTCCATAGCACAAAAACAAGTACTAATCATCAGTTTATGCACATTTCTGGCAAAACTAGTTATCTTATCAGTCCTGATTAATCAAAGGATTTTACTTTTTCTACTGCAAAAACAAGAGATTTCAAGACCGTATTGGATCTAGAAAGGTTGAATTTGTTCAAGTAAAGCCTTTTCAGATTGAAAGAGTAAACTCCATTATAAAAGTATTAGAGATAGGACATTTTATGAAGTCAATAGATTTGCAAAATGCATATCTTGATATTCCAATAGCATTACAACATGTTTTCCCAGGTTTTGTGTTCTAGGTCTCTATTTTCAGTTCACAGCAGTTGAAATACCTAGGTCTATATACAGACACAGTGAAGGACATGGTAACTGTTTCAGAAGAAAAGATGGACAAAATGAAAGGTTTGATTTTTTACATTCTCAATCAAAAACACTCTTCAATAAGAGAGTTCCTCTGTCTGCTAGGTATGTTTATGTCCACAATAGGAGTCATGCCATGGGAAAAGTGGCACATGAGAACACCTGGAATTATTTCAGCGTTGGGATCACAGACACGATTCCATGGATCATAGAATCAAATTAACAAGAGCAGTCAGATAATCTCTCAATTGGTTGAAGGAACCCATAAGAATAATTCAAGGAACAACTGTTTCAGAACCAGAATTGGCTTAATTTACCAACAGATTCCAGCACCAAAGGCTGGTGACGCATTTAAGCTCACTTAAAGTGCAAGTTACCTGGTGCAGAAAAGAAACATAGCTACATATAAATATCTTAGAAATCAGAGCGTGTTATAAAGCATTCATAAATTTTCAACCATTCCCATACCTCGCAACTTGCCAGTCCCTGGCAGTGGGACGTGGCCATGTCATGATTGGGACATTTACCATGTTGTTTATTCCATTTTATTTTACAAGAAGCTATTGTCTTACATGTCTGTATGTCATTGTGTTCATCTTAAGCTTTGTGGATTTATTTTCCATATTAAGTGACACTTAATAAGTTCAGGTCTCTGCATTCTTACAAATTCACATGTCAGGCTTAGCTTGTTATTAGAATGCTACATAGTTGAAACAGAAGAGATAATTTATTATATAATAACTCTGCGGTCACTATACAAATGAACCATATATGTGTGTTGGAAATTAATGGTAATGGTGGACATTGTGAACAAAGGGGTATAACAAAAAAATTTGGCAATGGGTGAAATAAGGGGCATTAAAGTCTGCAAATGATGACGAGAAGACTACCTTCAATGAAGAATTTGTATCAAGATGGTGAAGTATGTCCCCAAAACAGTCTGCCGAGGGTCTGAGGGCCACTGGTGTCCACTGTGAGTAATTTGGTAGCTTGTAATGATGTTTTGTCCTCCAAATTCAGTTGTTTTCACACATGTAGATGGGTGGAAGAATAGGAGAACCTAAGGTGATTTAACTTCTTACCAGAATTTCCTACAAAGATTTTACCTCCACATGACAGGTCATAAATTTCCCTTCAGTTACATACCAGTCAAGACTCCTGTAAGGATGTTTGAGAAAATACAATATTTACTTGTGCCCTTATGTCCCTTCATTCAAATTTATCCCAGCTTCTCAGCCTCATGTCACCCAGTTGAGATAACATGAGATATCACCAAACCACCAAGAAAGTGAGGGGTCTGTTTTTGGACATTATTGATATAACCTTAAAAAAAGATTCCAAGAGGTTTTCGCTTTTACAACCTGTGCCATAAATTGGTGTTGGGCACTCATCTGTAGCTACACCTCTGGATCTCTCTATCCATGAACACCTCATGGGTAAGGAAGAAGAATTTAGAGTCAAAGAGATAACATAATTTAGTCTCTCCCTCTCACGTTTTATCTAATGATCAGAAGCAGAGTCCCTGTAAGCCACACCAAGCTAATATTATGAATTAAATCACAAACACCAACTTTTATATGACTTGTAAGTAGTTTGCATATAAAACGGGTTTCAAATTATTCACAAATACATGATGTCTGCGATATGAGGTTTACTACTAGAAATCATCAATAAGAATAATCTTGATGAGTACTGGTCCTGCAAATCATTAGTTGTTGTACATGGAGTGAGGCATGTGTGCTACATGTGCAAATGCTTCCTTCATCAGAAACCTTATTGACTTAACTCAAAATAAAATGATTTCAGAAAATTATTTGACTTAATTCGAACAATTGGGACAATGACTTCGAAATTAATTTTAAAATCAATATGCAGAGACTGTTCACTCAACTGGGTAACTTCTAATAAGTGTTTGCAATTTTGAACAACACAGATATTTTTATAATTATGTCAGTGAAACAGATCTTTCACGCATTTGTCAGTTTAGGCATAAAAATTACCCTATATGTATTCTAGCTTACTAACGGTTAATTTATTAAAAACATTTTTTCAAAGTAATATTTCTCTTCCTATAGCTAATGATAATATTGATTCTATGGAAATCGGAGCAGAAATCAACCTAGTTTAATGTTTACCAAATATATTTTTCAGAAGACAAAAACAAGTTAGCATATATGAAACTTTTGGCCCTAGTAGAGGAAAATATGAAACTTTTGGACCTAATGGAGGAAAATTCTTTCCTTGCACTGGTATAGCCATGACTTTTCTGATTAAATTTCATTCCACCTTCTAGACAAATAGCATCATAATCAAGGGAAATGCGACTTTCCTGGTTGTGGCCAACATTCAATTATGTACAATCTTCATCACCTCCTTTCAAACCCCCCACCGTAATATTTGCTCAATACAGTTATTAGACTTTTGACGTTAAAATAACTTTTATATTTACTTTTAACAGTTTTACTTTTTATTAATGTTACAGCTGTTTCAATTGCAATTTGAGACAGTTTTCATAATTTATTAGTGTGTAAAATAAGAGATAACCTATGTTTTTTTTATTTTGCAAAGTTAATATAACAACTCCCGCATAGCAGAGTTACTGGGGTCTCACAGATGCATATTGTTGATGTGGTGTCATGGGAATAGATGGGAAGCCTTTCAAGCAACATCTCTCTAGTATGTCTTGCTTGTAGCTTCTGCCTAACCTTATACAAGGAAATGAATGGTGAAAGTTCTGTATTATGCACATGCAAGGCAATTAAGACATTAAAATATAATAGGGGACATGTGTATGGGGTCCTAGTTAGCATTATACCACACTGGTTGTCCACCCCAACAATAATGCTAGTCACCCCAGACTGGTTTGCAAAGGACCGAAGACAGAAAATCCTAGATATGTCTAATTTGTTATTTTTTTAATTATTTTATGAAAAAATATTGACATATAAGCAGGTATATTGAAGCAGATTATATTGCCCATTCCCAGACTCTATTGCATGATGCTTGACTCGATAACACTCCTGACTGTTACCTGGACAACACCTTTTGTTATATAAATAGACTATCCCTTTCTCTACTATATTCACTAATCATGTACTCCTTTTTCAGAATGTAACTGAGAGAAGTACTTTTCATCCACTAGGCATAGTTGAATCTTAGAAACTAATCATATAAATGCGGTTTCAGAAAATGTCAAATACAAGTTTAAGATGCTTTTAAATGTATATATCATCATTCTATTAGAGCTTTTAGGTGTACTTTAACAACTACATACTTCCAGGTTACAAATGCTCAATTACAGTTAAGCTTCAGCAATTGCATATCATGAAACAAATTTAAATAAAAGTAAAACATCAAAAATATTTTCCTCCAAGTGATTTAAACAGACTCCTAATGTACTTATACATCCTCTTGTTTCTTAAAATCACCAAGCCTTAACAAGCTGAGCTTTTATTCAGCTAATAAACCAGGAAAGCTCTTTCAAAAATTGGTTCAATTGGCAATGAACTAAAGGCTAAGTTAGACAATAATGCAAAAAAAGTTACAGTTGAGTTAACCTGGTTCTCTCTTTGCACATAATGTATGTATCAATTACTTAGTGATGCATTATATAGTATAATCTAATTCAGCATGTCAAACTTTTCAACCCAATTTATAAATTTGGCTGCATCAGCATCTGCATCATTTGCAGAAGTAATTCTTAACATCTCAAGAAATCAGTTTCCTTGAACAACTGGATATATTTATTATATCTGCAACACTAAGGAATCCAGTTTGCTCACTGAGCAAAATGAAATGCTTAAGCATCCACATTATGAAATCTAGTTTTGCTTGAAACTAATAAGTCAAATAATGTGATATGTGGTCTGGCTGTGTGTTTGAGAATTCGGTCAATGCCAAACATCTTAGTAATTTGTTCATTTAGTTCCATATCATGATCATTGAAACGGTTCTATTTTTTTACATGTCAAAACAAATGAGTTATACTCTCTTACTTGTTTGATTCAGATATATAGAATTCTGTGTAATTTCATACCTTTAATAAAGAAAAAACTTTTAACAGGCTCAAATAAGTTTTCAAAATTTGTGCATATTTAAAGAACAAGACAACCCCCCAAATAACTAAATGATACATAGTGAGCATACTACACATGTTTTATCACTGCCATTTCTTTGTTTTGTGCAGAGGGCTTGTCAGCAGGAAACAACTCTTACTGAAGGGCACAAAGGTAACATTTTGTAGTGAAAGTATCATAGACATAAACTTTGAAAGTGAGGGTTGAATGTGCTGTGCCCCTCCCACATCATCAGGCCCTGTTGCAACCACAGTTACTGTACATCTGCCACTGGTCATAATTATTGATAGATTCAACTGTCAACATAAACTATTAGAATGTGATCCATACAAAGTTCTAAAATTGAAGGGTACAGAATCCTGGCACTAAGCTAAATAATGTTCTTTGGTTCTTTTGGTTGCTCAAATGCAACAATTTTAATCATATTATTATCATAACATAAGTGCTCCATTAAGCAGGTGGGGATTTGTAGTTCGGCAGCACTACAGAGACACAAGCTGCATTCCTCTGGGAGATGGACCAATCAATGTACCAAATGACTGAATCCTAAGTTTATCTTAGTTTGCTCTTCCGATGCTTATTTGTGAGCTTCCATCAGAGTGGACAGTGACTTGTACTCTAATCTCACTGAACAGGTGTGGTGTAAAGGGAAAGTGATCTGCCCTAATCTTAGCAATATCCCTTGTAGAGGTCAGATTGATTGCCAGGGGATTGGTGTAGTGTTTGTTCTTGGTTATTTTCCTTATGGAACCTTGTCAATGGTGGCCCTGGGGAAAAAAGGAAGGTTTTACAAAAATAAAAAACCTCAGGAAACAATCACATTTCAAAAAGAGTTGTATAGTAACTTCTGAAATTCCAATAATTCGAGCACACCTAGGGGTAAATGTATCAAGCTGAGAATTTTCCGGCGGGTTTGAAAAGTGGAGATGTTGCCTATAGCAACCAATCAGATTCTAGCTATCATTTTGTAGAATGCACTAAATAAATGATAGCTAGAATTTGATTGGCTTTTCAAACCCGCCGGAAAACTCTCAGCTTGATACATTTACCCCCTAGTGTCCTTTTATATTGTAACATTGTAAATCACAATTTAGGTTGGCCCCACCCCATCTCCCACTCCCACCAAGCTGGAGGGCACCAATGTTCTCTCTTACTCAGGGTACTAAAATGTCTAGATAGCTCCTTATATGTACTATACTGTCACTCACCGGACTGTGAGTGCTTCTTCCCGGACATTTAGGAACCGTGGCCGTCCTCCATCCTGAGGGACTGCGCATGCGCAGCCCTTTCTATACCTCCAGTGTATGTTCCTTTAACTTAATTGGCAGATCAGGCAACCTCCCTATATTAAGCACCTGTGGTCATCACCACATTGCCTGATCTTGGAGTCTCATTCCCCATGAGTCTCTGAAGGTGTTCCTGTGTTTCCTTGTTTATTCAGCCCTGCTGATTCCTGTGGTTTCCAAACCACTTCTACCTCTGTGGTTTCCAAACCACTTCTGCTACTGTGGTTCCCATACCACTTCTACCATCTACTGAATCATCGTGACTGTGAGCTGATTCCTATCCGCTGCCTCCGTGCACTACAGTCTTCTAATCACTTCAACTCTACCATGTATCATTGGGACTGTTAGCTGATGCCTATCCGCTGCCTCCGTGCATTACTGGCTTCAACCACATCCACTCACCTGTTCATGATTGTGACTGCCAGCTGATTCCTATCCGCTGCCTCCGTGCACTACAGGCTTCAACCTGCAACTCGTCTGTGTTTCATCATCGGGACTGCTAGCTGATTCCTATCCGCTGCCTCCGTGCACTACAGTCTTCAACCTGCAACTCGTCTGTGTTTCATCATCGTGACTGCTAGCTGATTCCTATCCGCTGCCTCCGTGCACTACAGTCTTCAACCTGCAACCCGTCTGTGTTTCATCGTGACTGTTTGGCTGATTCCTATCCGCTGCCTCTGTGCGCTTCAGTCTTCAGTCCTTGTCAACGCTCCCGTGTTTCCTTGAGTCTGCCTCCACTATTGCTACCCGCTATTCTCCGTGATCAACAGTGCCTGTTCAACTCTGCTCTCCCGTGTCCCATCGTTACTGCACCTGCTGGTTGCTATTGGCTACCTCCGTGTTCCCGCAGAGACCCGCTGCTGCTACTCCTCAGCACTACTCATCCATCTACTGCTGATCCGCTCTCCACGCTTTCCTGTGTTCCCTGCTGGTCTACCTACCCGTGCGCTGCACCTACTAGACCACCGCTTCACCCATCCAGGGACTTCGCATCCTGCCGGCCTCCTGCCGTTCAGGTATCTCTGCACTCCTGTCTGACTGCCTCCTGAACCACGGTATGCATACTTCTCATTGACTGTGCTGTGTATTGCATACCTTGCTGGACTGTGTTGGTTCTCCTCTGGAGTGTGCTATCCGCTGAGTCTATTGCCATCATTGACTGTGTTATCTTATGCTGGACTACTTCAAGAGACTTTCTATATTGGCAGTATTGTTCAGTCATTTATACATTTATATTGTGCATATTACTGTGGATCAAAGTCAAGGTGCCCGTGTATATATTGTGTTGCAGTCTCTCCCCGTGCACCTCCTCACATATATATTCAGTAGTACAACTTGCTAGTGGCAGACCACTGACTCCTGTTTACAGTTTCACCTGTTCCAGTATCCTCTCACATAGCAGTGGTACAACTTGCTAACGCAGACCACTGACTCCCCGGATATCTCCACTTGGATTCCATTCCTTCACTCAGACAGCGGTACAACTTGCTATCCGCAGACCGCTGACTCTCATCACCTCCTCGTTTCTGTTGGACATTCCTCCTCACTATAGCAGTGGTACAACTTGCTACCGCAGACCACTGACTACCTTCACGTGTCCTTTGTCCATACAGTTCCTCGTGTATTACTACCTCCATATTGCCAGTGCTGCTAGTCATAGACTTTCCTGAGCATCTCATCATCTGCTATTTCCTGTTCCGTGATCACCCTGCTACCAGAGTACCATATTACCACCTATACTGCTCTGGTAAGCCTATCACCTGGTGATCCCTGGGTAAAGACTCCTAGTGCCCGGGACAGTAAGATCAGGCCATGACAGACCCAGATACGGAACCTACTGCTAAAGAGATGCTGCAGCATCTGGTCAGTCGTGTGGAGCAACAGGATGCTCGCCAACAGCTGTTACTTCAATGTTACCAATCGTTAACCTCCCAAGGAACATCTGGACAGACTGTTACAGCTAGTATTGAAGCTCCTGTGCTTTCCTCCGTTTCCCCAGTGCCATCCCAGGTGTCTACAGCTCCTACGCTTCACCTGCCTACTCCGTCAAAATATGACGGGGACCCCAAAACTTGTAGAGGTTTCCTTAACCAATGTTCAGTCCATTTTGAACTCCAACCTCAAAATTTTTCTACCCATCGTTCCAGAGTGGCCTATCTTATCTCATTGTTTTCTGGACAAGCCCTGGCTTGGGCCTCCCCTCTGTGGGAAAGAAACGATCCAATTCTACAAGATAGTGCCAAATTCATTTCCACGTTCCGAAGTGTGTTCGATGAACCAGGTCGTGTGACCTCCGCTGCTTCCAGCATTCTTCGTTTGCGACAAGGCTCCCATACAGTAGGACAGTATGTCATTCAATTTAGGATCTTAGCCTCTGAACTTCAGTGGAACACTGAAGCATTAGTTGCCGCCTTCTGGCAGGGGCTCTCCGATAAAATTAAAGATGCACTGACTACCCAAGAGCTTCCTTCGTCACTAGAAGATTTGATCTCTCTTTGCCATCGTGTAGACATGAGATTTCGTGAAAGAGAATCTGAGAAAACAACTTCTGCTAAAGCACCTCTTCGTTTAAACCCTCAATTTCGTCCAGTTTCACCTTCTGTGATTCCCATGGAGATAGGACGTTCCAAATTATCTTTAGAAGAGAGGAAACGAAGAGTAAAGAATAGACTCTGTATCTATTGTGCTGATTCCACACATATGCTCAGTTCTTGCCCTAAGAAATCGGGAAATGCCAGGCCCTAACTAGTTCTGGAGAGGTGAAGTTAGGGTCCCTGGAGTCCTCTCCATTGTCTATGAAATCTAAAGTCTGCGCTTTTGAGGTTACGATCTCCTTTGCTACCAAATCCTTTGAGTCCCAGGCATTGATTGATTCCGGAGCAGCAGGAAATTTCATTTCTAAATCACTAGTGAATCAATGGTCCCTACCAGTGATCACTTTAAAAACACCCATTACTGTGACGGCTATAGATGGATCACGTCTCATCAACGGTCTCATCACCCAGAGTACGTCTCCAGTAACCCTTCAGATTGGTGCACTACACCATGAAGAAATTTCGTTTTTAATTCTTCCAGTTACGACAAGTCCGATTGTCTTAGGCCTTCCATGGCTTCAGTGTCACTCTCCCCAGATTGACTGGCGCACTCCTCAAGTTATGTCTTGGGGGTCTGAATGTCACCAGCGTTGTCTTTCTCAAGTTATTCCTCTTAAAGTACAGCAATCTTCCATCGCATATTCCTCCCCGGGACTCCCTCCTCAGTATGCTTCATTTGCCGATGTGTTTGATAAAGCTCAGTCTGAACGTCTTCCTCCTCATCGTTCTTGGGATTGTCCGATCGACCTTCTACCTGGCAAGACTCCTCCCAGGGGCCGGGTCTATCCTCTCTCGTTACCTGAAACTCAAGCCACATCTGAGTACATACAGGAGAATCTCCAGCGCGGCTTCATTCGACCTTCCACCTCTCCCGCTGGAGCTGGGTTCTTCTTCGTCAAAAAGAAGGATGGATCATTACGCCCTTGTATAGATTTTCGTGGACTCAACGCCATTACTATCAAGAATCGGTATCCCATTCCGCTGATCACTGAGCTATTTGATCGCATCAAGGGAGCTCGGATATTTACTAAGTTGGATCTTCGTGGTGCCTACAATTTAATTAGAATCCGTTCCGGTGACGAATGGAAGACCGCGTTTAACACCAGAGATGGGCATTACGAATATTTAGTAATGCCCTTCGGGCTGTGTAATGCCCCCGCGGTTTTCCAGGGTTTCATCAATGAGATCTTTCGGGACTTATTATATGTATGTGTCGTTGTCTACCTGGACGACATATTGATCTTCTCACAGGACCTGCCTTCTCATCACCAACATGTGGCAGAGGTCCTCTCCAGACTACGGAAAAACTCATTGTTCTGTAAATTGGAAAAATGTTCATTCGAGTTACCCCAGATTCCATTCTTGGGGTATATAGTTTCCGGAGTTGGCCTGAAGATGGATCCAGACAAATTAAATGCTGTACTACATTGGCCTCAGCCAACTACTCTTCGTGCCATCCAGCGTTTTTTAGGTTTTGCCAATTACTATAGACGCTTCATTCAAGACTTCTCATCCATTGCATCTCCCATTGTGGCCTTAACTCGGAAAGGGGCTAATACTAAGCAATGGTCATCTGAGGCTCTCCAAGCCTTTCAAATCCTCAAAGAGTCCTTCTCGTCTGCTCCCATTCTGCGACAACCTGATGTGACACTCCCCTTCTTCCTAGAAGTAGATGCCTCTAATGTGGGCTTAGGAGCTATTCTCTCCCAACGCTCGGAGCAACAAAAATTACATCCTTGTGCCTTCTACTCTCGGGGTCTTCTGCCCGCAGAGAAAAACTATACTATCGGGGACAAGGAGTTGCTGGCCATCAAAGCTGCATTAGAGGAATGGAGATACTTGTTGGAAGGAGCTCGCCATCCGGTGACGATCTTCACGGATCATAAGAACTTGTCATATTTGCAATCTGCTCAATGCTTGAACCCTCGTCAAGCAAGATGGTCTCTTTTCTTTTCCCGTTTTGAATTAATTATAACCTTCAAACCAGCTGCTAAGAACAAGAAAGCTGACGCTCTATCTCGAGCTTTTGTGACGTCCTCTGATGTAGAAGAGGTTCCCAACCATGCTATTCTAGACCCCAAATGTATTTCTCTGGCTGCTTCATCCACCAAAATGCTACCATTTGGGAAGACCCTCGTGCCTCCTACTCTGAGGAGGAAAATCCTTTCGTGGTTCCATGCCTCTCGTTTTTCTGGACACGCCGGTGAACATAAGACCTTTGAGATTCTCTCTCGTAGTTACTGGTGGCCTTCAATGAGGAGAGACGTCAAAGAGTTTATTGCTTCCTGTGATTTATGTTCTCAGTTCAAATCCTCCCGCAGAACTCCAGCAGGGTTGCTGCGACCACTACCCATTCCGTCCAAGCCTTGGACCCATATTAGTATGGATTTCGTTACTGATTTGCCACCAAGTAAGAATCACAATACTATTTGGGTAGTGGTAGACAGATTTTCGAAGATGGCTCATTTCGTCCCTCTGTCCGGTTTACCTTCCTCGTCTACTCTGGCTGAACATTTCATTAAAGAAATCTTCCGCATCCATGGATGTCCGTCTGAGATTGTGTCAGATAGAGGAGTACAATTCGTTTCCAGATTCTGGCGGGCCCTTTGTAAAACCTTGGGCATACGATTAGCACTCTCATCGTCTTACCATCCGCAATCTAACGGACAAACGGAACGAGTCAATCAAGATCTTGAGACTTTTATTAGGATGTTCTCTTCAGCCAACCAAGACAACTGGGTAGAATTGCTCCCTTGGGCTGAATTCGCCCATAACAACATGTACCATGAGTCATCATCCAAAACTCCATTCTTTGTGGTCTACGGTCACCATCCGTCTTTTCCGGAATTTCCTGCCCTCCCGCCCACCCAAGTTCCTGCTGTGGAGACTGCTTGTCAGACCTTCAAAAATATCTGGTCTCAGGTCAAAACCTGTTTAAAGAAGACATCTAACAAATATAAGTCTTTCGCAGATAAGAAGAGGCGGGCTATTCCACCACTAAAAATTGGAGATCGTGTCTGGTTATCTACCAAAAATATTCGTTTGAAGGTTCCATCTATGAAATTCGCCCCTCGTTTTATTGGTCCATATAGGATCATTCAAGTTATCAATCCAGTATGTGTTAAACTTCTTCTTCCTAAGAATCTTCGGATATCCAATGCCTTCCATGTGTCCTTGCTCAAACCTCTTATCATCAACCGTTTCTCGACTCCTTCCTCAGCACCGCAGCCAGTTCAAGTTCATCAGGAGGAGGATTTCGAGATTACTGAGGTATTGGATGCAAAAATTTCGCGAGGAGTCCTCCGTTTCCTCGTTCATTGGAAGGGCTTTGGTCCTGAGGAGCGTTCATGGATCAAAGCTGAAGATCTTAATGCTCCTGCCCTTCTGAAGAAGTTTTATTCCAAAAATCCGGACAAGCCCGGTTCCAGGCGTTCTGTGCCCACCTTTAAAAGGGGGGGTACTGTCACTCACCGGACTGTGAGTGCTTCTTCCCGGACATTTAGGAACCGTGGCCGTCCTCCATCCTGAGGGACTGCGCATGCGCAGCCCTTTCTATACCTCCAGTGTATGTTCCTTTAACTTAATTGGCAGATCAGGCAACCTCCCTATATTAAGCACCTGTGGTCATCACCACATTGCCTGATCTTGGAGTCTCATTCCCCATGAGTCTCTGAAGGTGTTCCTGTGTTTCCTTGTTTATTCAGCCCTGCTGATTCCTGTGGTTTCCAAACCACTTCTACCTCTGTGGTTTCCAAACCACTTCTGCTACTGTGGTTCCCATACCACTTCTACCATCTACTGAATCATCGTGACTGTGAGCTGATTCCTATCCGCTGCCTCCGTGCACTACAGTCTTCTAATCACTTCAACTCTACCATGTATCATTGGGACTGTTAGCTGATGCCTATCCGCTGCCTCCGTGCATTACTGGCTTCAACCACATCCACTCACCTGTTCATGATTGTGACTGCCAGCTGATTCCTATCCGCTGCCTCCGTGCACTACAGGCTTCAACCTGCAACTCGTCTGTGTTTCATCATCGGGACTGCTAGCTGATTCCTATCCGCTGCCTCCGTGCACTACAGTCTTCAACCTGCAACTCGTCTGTGTTTCATCATCGTGACTGCTAGCTGATTCCTATCCGCTGCCTCCGTGCACTACAGTCTTCAACCTGCAACCCGTCTGTGTTTCATCGTGACTGTTTGGCTGATTCCTATCCGCTGCCTCTGTGCGCTTCAGTCTTCAGTCCTTGTCAACGCTCCCGTGTTTCCTTGAGTCTGCCTCCACTATTGCTACCCGCTATTCTCCGTGATCAACAGTGCCTGTTCAACTCTGCTCTCCCGTGTCCCATCGTTACTGCACCTGCTGGTTGCTATTGGCTACCTCCGTGTTCCCGCAGAGACCCGCTGCTGCTACTCCTCAGCACTACTCATCCATCTACTGCTGATCCGCTCTCCACGCTTTCCTGTGTTCCCTGCTGGTCTACCTACCCGTGCGCTGCACCTACTAGACCACCGCTTCACCCATCCAGGGACTTCGCATCCTGCCGGCCTCCTGCCGTTCAGGTATCTCTGCACTCCTGTCTGACTGCCTCCTGAACCACGGTATGCATACTTCTCATTGACTGTGCTGTGTATTGCATACCTTGCTGGACTGTGTTGGTTCTCCTCTGGAGTGTGCTATCCGCTGAGTCTATTGCCATCATTGACTGTGTTATCTTATGCTGGACTACTTCAAGAGACTTTCTATATTGGCAGTATTGTTCAGTCATTTATACATTTATATTGTGCATATTACTGTGGATCAAAGTCAAGGTGCCCGTGTATATATTGTGTTGCAGTCTCTCCCCGTGCACCTCCTCACATATATATTCAGTAGTACAACTTGCTAGTGGCAGACCACTGACTCCTGTTTACAGTTTCACCTGTTCCAGTATCCTCTCACATAGCAGTGGTACAACTTGCTAACGCAGACCACTGACTCCCCGGATATCTCCACTTGGATTCCATTCCTTCACTCAGACAGCGGTACAACTTGCTATCCGCAGACCGCTGACTCTCATCACCTCCTCGTTTCTGTTGGACATTCCTCCTCACTATAGCAGTGGTACAACTTGCTACCGCAGACCACTGACTACCTTCACGTGTCCTTTGTCCATACAGTTCCTCGTGTATTACTACCTCCATATTGCCAGTGCTGCTAGTCATAGACTTTCCTGAGCATCTCATCATCTGCTATTTCCTGTTCCGTGATCACCCTGCTACCAGAGTACCATATTACCACCTATACTGCTCTGGTAAGCCTATCACCTGGTGATCCCTGGGTAAAGACTCCTAGTGCCCGTGACATATACATTACATAGAGTGAAGTGTAAATTTAGAAATGGCGGTAATGAAAATGTAAGTGTATATTGCACGAATAGAATTTGATAGTATGAAATTCATTTTAGATCTGTTTTATAATACTCACGCTACCCTCTCCCTCAAATCTGCATCTATACATTCCTAACCACACCTTATTCCAGCTTGTTTTACTCTGTTACTATTCTCTCCTACTGTTTCTGATCATAATCTACCACCCCACCTCCCATTCTTATGTATCCCACACTCTACCTTGAAACCTGTTCTTTTGCCTCTGAGGACTTCACTTCCCAATGGCACCTGCTATTGACTTGCTGTTTGATTCAGTAATACCCCATTCATACTGCACCAAAAACCCAGGTTTTTGCAGAGGCACGCTGAAAAACCCGGGTCTTGGTGCAGTATGAATAGTCCAACCACAAAATCCCGGGTCTAAAATCCCGGGACTTAGACCCGGGATTTTGCGAGGGGTAATTCCCGGGTTGGACCCCGCTCGCCTGCAGTATGAATGGTGCAACCCGTGTAATTCTCGGGTCTCACCATTCATACTGTAAAAAAAAAAAATGGCAAAGTAAAAAAAATGATTTTAATTAATAAAAAATACATAACAAATGTTTACTTAACTTATTTTCAGCCAGCGGTGTCTCCGGTGTGTTGCCGGCTGTCAGGGGGACCTCTGGGTACTAAAATGACGTAATTTCTAATGGACTAGAAATGACGTCATTTTTCTGAAAACTGATCCTACCAGAACTTAGGGGATCCGAGTAGGCTCGCAAGCCAGCTCGGTACTTTCGCACGTCCTCAAATCTGAATCGAGGTAAAACATCATCATTGCCTTGTCAGATCTTGCAGGTTTTGGATTCCATAAGTACCTCC
This sequence comes from Mixophyes fleayi, assembly GCF_038048845.1. Taxonomy (NCBI): domain Eukaryota; kingdom Metazoa; phylum Chordata; class Amphibia; order Anura; family Limnodynastidae; genus Mixophyes; species Mixophyes fleayi. Next base: position 192,999,597 of record NC_134406.1, read on the forward strand.
CTCCCCAAGTGATCCAGCGCCATTGCTCACACAGAAAAAGGGGTAGCAGTGTTCTTGTCACACTCCATTCTTCGGTGCCATTGCTCAGTGCCATTGCTCATACAGAAACAGGGGTAGCAGTGTTCTTGTCACTCTCCAGTCTCCGGTGCCATTGCTCATTGCCATTGCTCATACATAAACAGGGGTAGCAGTGTTCTTGTCACTTGACAAAAATTGACTGAAAATGACTGAAAATTAATGTTATTGAGGTTAATAATAATGTAGGAACAAAAAAAAGAGCCAAATTATGTGAGTTTAGCAAAATTATTAGCAAAATAGGGATTTTAGGGAAAAATAGGGATCCGAAACTAAAACACGGGGGTCAGAGAACATCCCTAGTGCTTGTAGATGTGTGTGTGTATGTATGCATGTGTGTATGTATGTATGTGTGTGTGTGTGTGTATATATATATATATATATATATATATATATATATATATATATATATATTTTTTTTTTTTCATTCAGCAATTTAGGATAAACAGACTAGCCTATACCCTCACCAACCGGCAAGGTGGACACATCTACAAAGTCAATGCTGATTTTGACTGTCCAAGCTTGCCTGACCTTTGTGGAAATCCTACCGTGACCACCAGAATAACATTGCGGGGAAGCAGCTCCCCGCGATCAAGATTCACATACTGTGAGTTCCCTGACAGATCCTTTAAGACTGGGCTTACGACTAGTGACTTGGTTTCCGGCATGTCCAACCTGACCCACTTAAAATGGACCTGTTTCCAGTTGTGTATATGGGGACTAGTGCACTTGGCTTTAAGGTGACCAAGCTGTCAGCACTTAAAACACCTCTGGTCTGACAACTTCACAGCTGAACATCGACTAGTAGTAGCACTACTGACCAATCAGCGCTATGAGGCACTGCTGCCTGAACAGCACTATTTGGCACCACTGCGCAAACAGTCTGGGGAACACCTTGAGCTGAACAGTGCTGGGGGATACCTCCTTGGGTACTGGGATCTCAGGTTTACGCAATTTGACAATCTCTTCCATTGTGTTTTCTAGGCCCCTTAGAGAGAATGCCAACACCACAGCTATGTCACATTCCTCGGCATGCTTATCAGAAAGAGTCTTTTCTTCATGTAGCAATCGTTCAAGCTTTTCACACTCAGCAACCAGATGAAGCCTCTCTAACTTGCGCTCCACAAGTTTCTTTACAGACTTTCTTGATGTGTGCACCTGTTGCTAAACCATGACAAGCTTTTGCTTTAAAACAGCAGTTTCTTGCTCTTTCTCTCTTGCTATTTCTTTAAGAGCTACCACTGTTTTTTCCTTTTTCTTCATACAATATCTGCAAGTCTTTTAACTCATCTTTCAGAGATTCAAAGACCACATTTTCTTGCTCTGCAGTTTCTTTGAGTATATACTGGTGATCCTTTTTCTTCATAAAACTCTTATAATTAAATCCTCAAGGATTCAGAAACAGCTTTGTGGGCTTTTATCTTTTCAACACCTTGCTGCTTTGAGTCTCTCAACTCTTTTTCAAGCCAGGAGATTTCTTCTCTAAAAGTTTTCTCTATGCAATCATACTCTGCCATGCTCACATAATCTTCTATGAAAGTTTTCTCCATGCAATCATACTCTTCCCTGGCTACATAATCTGACACAGGTAACACTAGGCTTGAGCAGAGAGCCATGAGATTCTCCTACTTCATTGGCACTCTGCAAATTCCTTTGCAGATTTTCCAAGTTTTACTTCTGGGGCTCAATTTCAGGCATACCTCTGTATATATGTGTGTGTATATGTATGTATGTGTGTATATATATATATATATATATATATATATATATATATATATACGTGTGTGTGTATATATACACACACACACACACAGATGCCGCTGGAATAGAGGGTATAGTGGAGAAGGGAGCTGCAGAAAGAGACACAGAGAGGACAGAGGGTGTCCGGGTCCTGTCCAGAAGTCCATTGGAAGTCTGGAATCATTCACGCTGTTAGCAGCGTGTCCTGTTTTGTTCCAATCCAGGTGATTTGTTCCAATCCAGGTGCTGGCATTTGCCACTACTTCTACTATGAGGCCTAGTGAGAGTTGTTGGTGATAATCCAAACCATTGGTCATAGTTTCAAGTGTCCATTAAGTCTCTAGAATTGTCAGTGTCCATGGCAATTAATCATCAGTACTGTGGCCCACCTGAGCTAGGGGTCTGGCCAGGAACTGCCAGAACTACTCCTCCCCTTGTCTTCCATATATATTTGTGTCGATTATTATTGTTGGGACTACTATTCACATTTTCTTTATATTAGTAATTAGTATATATCAATAAAACAATACATAGTTTCAAAAATATGTATATCCAAGACAGGACATACATTATATAGTATGGAAGCAAGTTTGTTAGGATAATAGCATCTGATGTAAATACACCGAGGCAGGTGGAAACTAAGGTAGATCGATGTATAACTTAATTGAAGAACCCAAAATTCCCATAGGCTCACCAGTCTCATAAAATAAACTCAACCATTTGTTAACATTGTGCTGTTCCTAATATGTCAGTGATGTGGAATGATGTCTGAAGACTGCTGGTCTGCAGATTGTGTAGGACATTCTTGAATAGACCAAACGAATACATGCTGCCACCCCATCTTTTTCTAACTTAAAACATGGGTTTATGCCAAGAAACTGAAACAAGCACTGGCACCCATGTACTAATCAAAATCGAATACATCACAGGTAATATGAGTATGCTGTATTGCATTTCAAATTTCAAAACTTTGTTGCTAGAGATAGGCATCAGGTAAAGGAATTGCTCAGGATATGCACTTTTTTCACTTGCAATACACACAGTAATCAAAATTGAATAGATTTTAACATCTTTGTGATAAGAAAAGTTTACTAAAGACTAATCAAATTTCTGTTATCTTTTGGATAATCTACTTCATGATTCTGAATGCCATACGTGGACTTTATCGTGATTTGTGTGTTTAGTGATATGCTTGTAAAAGTATTATCACGAGATGATGAATACAGCTTGTGATGTTGATTTTAATGTTTTAATGTTTTTGTACATCTATCAGGTTTAGCGTTACATGGATTAGGCCCAGTGATGGTCACCAGGGGTGATATTTTAGTGTAATGAGGTGCCTCATTACAATACGGAGCAGCCACGTCATCTGCAGTAGGCTACGGCTGGATCACGTGGTGACCCAAGTCTTTAAAGACTTGAGTTTCCAGATACTTGGAGGAGAGCTGTTATATTGAAGCTGAGACCGAGAAGAGGACCCTAGGTGGTTGGTCTCTGGTCATCGGCAGAGGGGGACGCAGTGGTCATGCCCCAAGGCACACATTTTGAATAGCCCATATAGGGATTATCCAGGGGAAGAGAACCCCATCAATTTGAGCTCCTTGACCAATTAGGGGGTGTACAGGCCCCTCATTTGATTGAAGGCATTGGAGGGGTACTCCTCGTAGCCTGGGGATACCCGAACATATTGAAAATCATGGTCTGGGGGCTGCACAAAGGTCAGTGTAAAAGAAGAGAGGGGGAGAACCTCAACTACTGAAAGCCCCAGCAGGGGGATCCCCACCTTCAGGAGTACACAAAAGTAAGAACTACACAGTAGACACAGTGTTGGCATTACAGATAAAAGGCAGAGTGTAAGAAAAGTCTGAGTGCGCCTTCCACCAGGAACCCCATGGAGTAGGCCCCTAGAAAAGATCCCCATACTGTATGTGGGAGTGGCGGTCGCTGCACAGTGCAGCACGGCTAATTGGAAAGTGCGGCTGGTATGAAAGTTGGAGACTGCATGGCAGAGAAGTCCCTAGAGAGTGAGATGGAGGTCCTGAGGATCTGTAATTGTCTGTCTGCATGCTTGCTCTGCATGACTGGGTGAGATATCTTGAAGAGCCTGTGTGATGCACCTCTGGTCTGTGATTGTGGAACAACTGCTCCCAGCAGCAACAGTTAGTATGTAAGTTTATAAGTACAGTGCAGGAGTGAGATGGAATAAGGAAATAGCAATAACATCTGATGAAGAAAATGTGCAGGAGGAAAAAGTTTTGAATGTGTACCATTTGCAACCATTATGCTTTTCTGTGTTAGGGGAGGAGGAGTTAAATAAAGATTATGATCCTCTTTTGAACTGAGATGGCCTGGCGCCCAACTTTAGTGAATAAGTATGTTTATTATTAAAGTGATATTTTTGGGAACGTGAGTTTTATAAATTTTCTTTTGTTTAAATACTTTACAGTATACATATGAGAATTTAGGTATGTTGTGCTTCTCCCTTCTGTTTATACTACGAGTTTAATCACAGTGTTTTACTATTTCCTGGTATCTGTTTATAGGACAATAGCTAATTTAGAATGTGTTGCTATAGGTATAAATGTAAATAATACTGACATTAAGTCTATGTCCCATTTTTGAGTGGTTTATTTTTATATTTATTGTCTTTTATTTTTGTTTTTAATCATTTTAATATTCACATTCTATTCTAATATTGCACACAGCTGTTTTTTTTCCATCCATCCATCTACACAGAGTTGATCTCTTACTGCATTGCATGGGACATCTTACCATTTCTGCACCAGAGTAACGATACTAACACCAAATACTCGCGACCAAGTCAAACTACGTGATTCCGCAATCATTCCGCTCAGTGCAACATGGCTGCAATAAGAATTACCTTATTATTAGTTTACTATGGGAAGAACTGGTGTGTTTGTAGCACAGTTCTCCTAAGAAAACACATAGGTGATTTTGCGACTGTGTCAAAAATAAGGATCTGCAGCCTACAAAATTTCATACACTTCAAATAGCTTTAATTGCTTAAAATGGTCACATTCCTATTTCCAGTAATCAAGGAAATATGAAATATATGTTATGCATTTATACCCCCTAAAGATGAACACATGAATAAACAAATAGTGCAAAAGTGTTATTTATTATGTGTTTTTGGCTGCAAGTACCCCTAAAAGGCCATGTTTTTATTAACTTTATTTATGTACAAATTCAGTGAGTCAGTAATTTCTCTGCATTATCTAACACAAAAATTCAACTTCCAATCCAAATCATCAGGTGACCTAAACTGTTTTCTGATCTGGGCCTGTATTTTAATAATAACATGATCATTTAATATGTAGATATACTCTTCTGGTCCACAGGGAAATGCTGGGAAATGTATGCTCTTATTCTGAAATACTTTGCTGTCTTTTTTTTTTATTCAGTGTTTTGTACTGTTTGGCGATACAGCAGCTGAAGGGGTCTAGAACAGCAGACAGAAATCCAGAGATTCCACAATGGAATGTCGTTGAAGTTCCTTAAGAACTAGCAAACTGTGAGATTGTAGTTCTATTCCGTTTTTTATTCATACTTCCAATAGATTATTTAATTGCATGTTCTCAGCAGTGATGATGATGTGTCACTGGCAGTTCCATGAACATGAAATGAGTTGAAAACAATGACAAGAGCGTGAGAAACACATTGCAAGAATAGTGTCACTAAAATGATCACCATTAAGTTATCAATGTCAATAGCATCCATTTAGTTTCAACTACTATTGATATTCATATCCATTCAGCTATAGTTGTTACTGGCAGATATTCATTATCTTATAATTAGCACTAAGAAACATATATTTGGGGTTACATATAAATTAATGACATCTACTTTAATTACATATAATTTAATGACATATATATGGAATTACATATCCATTGCAGACATCAGTTTAAAGGTAAATTGCGTAAGACAGACATAGATATGCCTCACTGCATCCCAATGCAGATGGTAAATATATATGCTTAGTAAATTCCAATGCTATATTAATATGTGCTTTCTAGAAAAAAAAACAGTATTTGCATTTTTGTTTTATAGAACATTACTTTTTTTGTGGCAAAAATTCATACAGAGATCATTTTGTGATTATAGACAATAATACTTTTATTATAATGAAAGTTTACTTTACTCCTTACTATCTGTGTGGACTTTTAATCTTGTTATTGTCTTGTAAAAAATATGTAATAATGTATTTCATTGTATTTGTCAATAGCCATTAATGAATGTATGAATGAATATCCAGTATTTGCACAATGTTTCATGCAAAGTCCCAAATGAGTTGGTTCCCAAGCTATTTATGATCCTTGACACTTATTTTGCTAATCTATTGTGTATGATAAGTAAGCTAACTATGCTTTAATCAATTTTATATCATTTTGTAAATATTCTCTGGTCCCTAATTCTTATATTTGTAATATGAATGCACTTTCTTTGTAGACCACATTGAATTAATAACAAGTGGAATGTACACATAGAGGTGGAGTTGACAAACCAATCTTCCAGTATTAGTTTGTTGTAGCTAGAAATAACTCCTTAATATAAAAATTATCCAAATTAATTAATTTTCTGACTCAATAGTTCTATTTTGTCACAGTCTATTCAAAGGTGTTTTCCACTTGAAAGATTAATTTTACAAAGTAACATCAGTAACAATACTTTGGTAGGGGTCCACCCTATGGTTGCCACCACTCACTTTATTTAACAAGATTCCGCCACTTACAATATGTCGGCATGCTGCTAATCGCAGCGAATGATGGTGGTCCTAGCGGATGGAATCCTCCCAAAGCACTATTACTAGTAAGGGAAAGGTATTTAGTCTAATTAATTTGTAAATTGGAAAAACCCCAAAATTTGAATTGTTGTTGCCATATACTTTTTCACAATATTTACAGGCATACCAGGAATTGCTTAGTACACATTACAAACACTGTGTATGTGAGTGTTTTCTTTTTTAAAGTTTCAAGAGCAGTAATAATTGTTGTTTCAAATTTTTCAATCCATTTTTTCTTACAATTTTATAGAGAAATAAAATGTACTGACAAATTCAAAAGAAAGGGCATCATCATCATCACCATTTATTTATATAGCGCCACTAATTCCGCAGCGCGCAAGTCATTTTTATTGTGATTCATGTTAGGATTATATTATTTGGAGATTTTACTGATTATTATCATAATAATCAAATTTATTATTTTTAAACTGAATTTAACTTTTTTTTTTATAATAACTGCCAGAAACTAAAGCAACACTCAAACGAGCCAACCCTGCTCTTTCACGTTAGCGCCAAGCGAGAGGATAAATTCAGTTTGGTCACACATGTAGGTGGCTAAGCTGGATGAAATTGCATTGTTCATCCTACCATTTATTTCTTCTGGCTTCACTGAAGTTTGTGAATGTGGTTAAAATATGACCACACGCATCTTACAATTGCATTTACCATTGTGTCCAGTTGTGAACATATTTAGCATGATGGATTATTTGACATCTGGATCTTCTTGTGGGCTCACACAATGCATTATTGGGCCCACAGCATCATTATTTATTTATTTATATAACACCACTAAATCCGCAGCGCTATACAGAGAATATATGTCACCCACATCAGTCCCTGCAGAACTTACAGACTAAATTTCCTAACACACAGAGACAGACAAAAACGCAGACTAGGGTCACTCTTGATAGCAGCCAATTAGCCTACTAGTATATTTTTGGAGTGTTGGAGGAAACCCACGCAATGACAGGGAAAACATACAAACTCAACACAGAAGTGGCCATGGTTGGGAATTAAACTCATGACCCCAGTGCTGAGAGGCAGAAGTGCTAACCACTAAGCCATCGTGCTGCAGCATGTGATCAAGTTTACTGATGGTTAGCAATCATTAATTGCTAGTGGTAAATCGTTTAACTGAGATGTTACCGGAGAGTAGTGGGTCCAATATGACACATTACTAACTCTCCCTCAAGTCACGCCTACTATCTTGGTATTTGAACTCGGAGCAATTACCAAATATGGTTGTGTACTAATGATGTGAGTGTGGTAGCAGTGGAAATGAATTAGCCTAGTGACTGACAATTGTGTTCCTTAGTTAGTTGTCTGCATTGCAGTGGTAAAAAGCACTAATTCAATGAAGATGAATTTAGTTTTCACTACCCCTAAAATTGTAAATTCCTTCAAAACTCCTAAATTATCCAAAATAGTATGATAGTGACACAACATAGTCTTTTAAAAACTACATGTATGTGTGCCACTATCACAAAACATGTATATGCAAGTAAGATGGACTATAAAAAGGCATTGTATGTACACTACTTTATGTATTTAATAATAAAAATTATAACATTTAATTTTTTTTTTTTAAATAAAATCCATATTTTTTTTAATGATTATGTAAATTTATTTTATAATATAATTTTTTTCAATGTGTTCTGGTATATTGTACATACGCTTGTGCGAATTCTGTTGTATGTTCTTTCTGTCTATATATGGTAAGTAGTGTGCAGGCAGAGTGTACTTACAAATGGATTTAAATACAGTTGGAAACTAAGCTCAAGTTGCATGCTCTTTCTTTTAAAACACAACTTTTTTAATGTTGTGTGGTAGAGGGGAAGGATAAATAATGATGAGAGGGGGTGGGGAGACTTTACATGCACAAATGTAGGCAATAGGGATAGATGAATCATTGTATTTAAACAAGGCAAACCAGACCTTAGGTGTCACGATCTGCCCTCAGCTTATGCGCTACATGCTGCTTTGCACGGCAGCTCCTGCCTTTTTGTCCTATTATTGTTTTGTATTGGCAGTACCTCCACTCACCAGAGGTGCTGCTATTGTGTGCATTAGGGGTTAACCCTCCTGTTCACCAATCATTCTATGCACCTGGGTGTGGTCCATTTAAACCTGTTTCCCCCAGCTCACATTGCTGGTTATTGTTGTCCCATCCTGTGATGTCATTTCCTGTTGTCCTTACCTGATTGTTTCTGGACATTCATGCTACTTGCTGCATCAGCTGGAACCTGGTATTTATCACTGCTCCTTATTACCTGTTGTTATCACCTCTCTGCAAATAAACACAGAGTGTTTTCACCGAATTCATGACTCCTAGCTGTACTTCTGTTTGAGAACCGTGACAGTATAACCAGCCCAAAAAACAGCTTTGGAGTCAGGTGAAAGTTTTGTTTTATTCTGGGACTTTTTTTGCTGCAATCAAGTTTTCATTTGTCTTTTGCAACATGTCTGTTTTACCTATCATGGAATTACCCCTGCTACAAACCTTACAAATGGACATTATATTGTTGCGCTCCCAGCTGGCCGGATTTTCCGCTTTGCTTTTGGACCCACTCAGGAGACTATCAGAGACGGTTTCACTGAAATCTAATGCTGTTGATTTGACCCAGCCAACTCTGTCTGCTGCTGAATCCGTGCCGCCAACACCTTGCAATAATACCATGTCAAATTTGCATTTAACTAACAACTGCAGTTTAACTAATGCCAGGTTCACAAGTGGGCCATGCCCCCATCTGACCGAAGTGGAGCGACAGCGCAGAGTAACCAACAAACTGTGTCTCTACTGTGCCAGCAATGCACATTTCTTGCAGGACTGTCCTGTCCGTAGACCACGTCAGCTTACTGAACCATCTCCTGTTGTTTCCTCTCGGCACTCCAAATCTGTTTATGCTCCAGCATTCCTGTTCTCTGCGAAGAGACCCAATCTGCCAGCTCCAGCCGCCTGTCCTGAGGCACCCATTCCCTCTGTCTCCTGTGCCGAGGTGCCAGCCTCTGTCTCCTGTGCCGAGGTGCCAGCCTCTGTCTCCTGTGCCGAGGTGCCAGCCTCTGTCTCCTGTGCCGAGGTGCCAGCCTCTGTCTCCTGTGCCGAGGTGCCAGCCTCTGTCTCCTGTGCCGAGGTGCCAGCCTCTGTCTCCTGTGCCGAGGTGCCAGCCTCTGTCTCCTGTGCCGAGGTCACATCATCTGCCTCCAGCTCTGAGGTCACATCATCTGCCTCCAGCTCTGAGGTCACATCATCTGCCTCCAGCTTGGAGCCTCCTGCCACTGTGTCCGGTTCCGAGTCTCCTGCCACTGTGTCCGGTTCCGAGTCTCCTGCCACTGTGTCCGGTTCCGAGTCTCCTGCCACTGTGTCCGGTTCCGAGTCTCCTGCCACTGTGTCCGGTTCCGAGTCTCCTGCCACTGTGTCCGGTTCCGAGTCTCCTGCCACTGTGTCCGGTTCCGAGTCTCCTGCCACTGTGTCCAGTTTTGAGTCTTCAGCCGCTGTCTCTGTTCCTGAGCTCCAGTCTGCTCCAGAGGGGGCGCTGCCCTTCCAGTCTGCTCCAGAGGGGGCGCTGCCCTTCCAGTCTGCCTCAGAGGGGGCGCTGCCCTTCCAGTCTGCCTCAGAGGGGGCGCTGCCCTTCCAGTCTGCTCCAGAGGGGGCGCTGCCCTTCCAGTCTGCTCCAGAGGGGGCGCTGCCCTTCCAGTCTGCTCCAGAGGGGGCGCTGCCCTTCCAGTCTGCTCCAGAGGGGGCGCTGCCCTTCCAGTCTGCTCCAGAGGGGGCGCTGCCCTTCCAGTCTGCTCCAGAGGGGGCGCTGCCCTTCCAGTCTGCTCCAGAGGGGGCGCTGCCCTTACCGACTGTTCCAGAGGGGGCGCTGCTCTTACAGTCTGCTCCAGAGGGGGTTCTGTCCCTCCAGCCCGAGTTGCCAGTCCATGCGGTCCAGCCCGAGTTGCCAGTCCATGCGGTCCAGCCCGAGTTGCCAGTCCATGCGGTCCAGCCCGAGTTGCCAGTCCATGCGGTCCAGCCCGAGTTGCCAGTCCATGCGGTCCAGCCCGAGTTGCCAGTCCATGCGGTCCAGCCCGAGTTGCCAGTCCATGCGGTTCAGCCCGAGTTGCCAGTCCATGCGGTCCAGCCCGAGTTACCACTTGGTGCTGTCTGCCCTCAGGCTTCTCAAAGTGCTGTCTGCTTTCAGGCTTCTCAAAGTGCTGTCTGCCCTCGGGCTTCTCAAAGTGCTGTCTGCCCTCAGGCTTCTCAAAGTGCTGTCTGCCCTCAGGCTTCTCAAAGTGCTGTCTGCTCTCAGGCTTCTCAAAGCGCTGTCTGCCCTCAGGCTTTTCAAAGCGCTGTCCCTGGCAAGCCTTCTGCCCAGTCCGGGCCTGCTGGCAAGCCTTCTGCCCAGTCCGGGCCTGCTGGCAAGCCTTCTGCCCAGTCCGGGCCTGCTGGCAAGCCTTCTGCCCAGTCCGGGCCTGCTGACAAGCCTTCTGCCCAGTCCGGGCCTGCTCCCAAGTCTGCCGCCCAGTCCGGGCCTGCTCCCAAGTCTGCCGCCCAGTCCGGGCCTGCTCCCAAGTCTGCCGCCCAGTCCGGGCCTGCTCCCAAGTCTGCCGCCCAGTCCGGGCCTGCTCCCAAGTCTGCCGCCCAGTCCGGGCCTGCTCCCAAGTCTGCCGCCCAGTCCGGGCCTGCTGTCAAGCCTGCCACCCAGTCCGGGTCTCCTGTCAAGCCTGCTGCCAAGTCCGAACCATCCGTTGCCAAGGGTGCCAAGTGTGAGCTGTCATCTACCTTTGAGGGGCACCTTTCTCAATTTAGTGCTCTACTGAGGTTTTGTGCTTCTTATTTCCCCTCAGTACCTAGCCTTGCCAGTGACCCAAAGAGGCAAGTTTTGTTTTTGTTAACACATTTTAGAGGAGAGGCTATGGAATGGGCAAACCCTTTTGTTGAGTCTGATCACCCCATTCTTTCTGACTTACAACTATTTGTCGAGGCAGTGATCAACAAGTTTTCACCAACACCTCCCGCTATGCCTTGTTACGGGGCCTCTGTATTGTCAGCAGGTCCACCCATCTCACCTGGCCAAGAGATACCTTTGTGCTCCACTCAGTTGGCTCAGGCCCCAATTCCGAGAAAGTCCCGTAAGAGAGGAGGACGTAAGAGAAGAGGAGGTTCTGCAGTTCTTGAACTGGCAACTGGCATGGTCTCCTTTGCCTTTCCGCCCTTGGACGAGGACTTTTCTGCCGGGCCCCCAATTCTGGATTATGATTCCGATGAATTCAGACATTTTTGATAATTGGGCGTCTGGAATCCGCCCTTAAGGGAAGGGATACTGTCACGATCTGCCCTCAGCTTATGCGCTACATGCTGCTTTGCACGGCAGCTCCTGCCTTTTTGTCCTATTATTGTTTTGTATTGGCAGTACCTCCACTCACCAGAGGTGCTGCTATTGTGTGCATTAGGGGTTAACCCTCCTGTTCACCAATCATTCTATGCACCTGGGTGTGGTCCATTTAAACCTGTTTCCCCCAGCTCACATTGCTGGTTATTGTTGTCCCATCCTGTGATGTCATTTCCTGTTGTCCTTACCTGATTGTTTCTGGACATTCATGCTACTTGCTGCATCAGCTGGAACCTGGTATTTATCACTGCTCCTTATTACCTGTTGTTATCACCTCTCTGCAAATAAACACAGAGTGTTTTCACCGAATTCATGACTCCTAGCTGTACTTCTGTTTGAGAACCGTGACATTAGGCTAGGCCAGTATGGTATGAAATAATAATCTAAATATATATTCAGTTGGTGAAATTTACCATGTCCAGTTTAGTATTCCATTCCTAGCTGGAGGAATTGTTTTTTCCCCCCAATATCTTACAATCTAATATTTAGCTGCTTTACACATGTGCATAATAAGCCTGTCCAGTGATTTGTTAAGATATCAGTCTATTCAGCAAAATCACTAATGGGTCACAGTATAAACTTAATCTATTCAGTCAGGTTCTAAAGCATCTTTTCAACATTGGGAAATTGTTTGGGATTCCCACCACATGGCAAAAATGGTTTTCAAAATGTATTCAGCATAATATTTGAAGATTGAAGGAAAATGTTATGGATTTTGTCCGAAACCATATACCACCTAGAGTACGCATTCTCCTGGATGGCTATAATAATGGGTTCTTTTGTGGTTCTCTATCTTATGATTAGAGATGGTCACTGACCCCCGTGTTTTGGTTTTGGATTCGGTTTTGGATCTGGATTACCGTCGTGTTTTGGTTTTGGTTTTGCAAAACTGCCATTGCGTGTTTTGGTTTTGGTTTCGGTTTTGTTTTGCTATTTTGTTGGAAAATCAATGTTTTTGGGCCTAAAATAACCCAATTTAGTGCTCCAACTGTTTTAGAGATACGTAATCTAATTGTAGAGGTAATAAATCATCCAAAAAACTGTTTAATTCTTAGTTGGTAGGCCTTCAATTATTCTACACACAAAACAGATTGTCTTCCTCTTCATCTATGCATATTGGCAATGCAGCCATCGTCTTTGGATGTATATTACACCCTACACTTATAGTTAAATATGTAAAGAAATGGAAAAAGGCAGTTTGCTTTCTGTCTCTATAGGCCCCCCGCCACTTGTTGAAAAAAACAAAAAATTTAGCCGTTATAGACTGTACAATATTAATTGAAATGGACAAAGCCAGTTTGGTTTCTGGCTCTATAGGCCCCCCTCCACTTGTCGAAAATACAAAAAAATTCAGCCGTTATAGCTGTACAATATTAATTGAAATGAAGAAAGCCAGTTTGGTTTCTGTCTCTCTAGGCCCCCCTCCACTTGTATAAAATACCAAAAAATTCAACCGTTATAGACTGTACAATATTAATTTAAATGGAGAAAGCCAGTTTGGTTTCTGTCTCTCTAGGCTCCCCTCCACTTGTATAAAATACCAAAAAATTCAGCCGTTATAGACTGTACAATATTAAGAGAAATGGACAAAGGCAGTTTGGGGTCACTCTGTCTATGACACCCTACCCTTAAGGATAAATTGCCCAAACAGCAGCCTTTCAAGACGGTACGTGATATGGAAATGCCACAAGTCCCTTTCCTCTTTGGGGGTAGATTGCACCCTACACTTACATAGAAAGTTTTAAAAAGATGTTATCGTCATCTTCAGCTTCATCCTCACCCTCATCAGTGTGTACGTCATCATCACAGACTATCAATTCATCGCCGCTTGAATCCGCCATTAGAGAACAGTCAGTGCTTGGATGTCTTGGATGGTAAAGGCCTTCCTCGTGGAAGATGTAGTTCATTTTTATAAACATCATTTTCTCCACATTTTTGGGAAGTAACCTTCTACGGCGATCACTGACTAAGTTCCCTGCTGTGCTGAACACTCGTTGAGAGTATTATTATTATTATTATCATTTATTTGTTGGGCGCCACAGGGTTTTCGCAGCGCCTTACATAATACGAACAGTAGACCATACAGGGTAAAACATCACAGAACAATAAACACTAAGTATCAATGCTTCGGAAACTCAGGGCAGACATATGGAGTGAGGGCGGAACAGAAGAGTCAGTATGAAGACAGGAGGGGAGAGGGGCCCTGCTCATACGAGCTTACATCCTAAGGGAGGGTGGACAAAACAGGCACGAAGGGAGGCAGTGATGCAATGGAGAAAAAGGGACCGGGGAGAGGAGGGAGAACAAGCAGAGTGGATGAGGGGTTAAGTGGATGGTTGGTAGGCTTTCAGGAACAGGTGAGTTTTGAGTGCCCGTTTGAAGGAGCACAGATTGGGAGCGAGACGGATGGAGCGAGGGAGGTTATTCCAGTGCAGGGGGGGGCAGCTCGGGAGAAGTCTTGGACTCGGGAGTGGGAAGAGGTAATGAGAGTGGAGGAGAGGCGACGGTTGTTTGCCGAGCGCAGGGAGCGAGCAGGAGTATGAATGGTAAGGAGTTTAGAGATGTAGGGAGCAGTAGACTGGGAGAGAGCTTTGTAAGTGGTAGTAAGGAGTTTAAAGAGGATTCTGTAAGGGAAAGGGAGCCAGTGTAAGGCCTGGTAGAGAGGGGAGGCAGAGGAGGAGCGACGTGAGAGAAAGATCAGTCTGGCAGCTGCATTGAGAACAGATCGGAGCGGGGCGAGATGGGAGAGAGGGAGGCCAGTGAGGAGGAGGCTGCAATAGTCCAGGCGGGAGATGATGAGTGCATGGATGATGGTTTTGGTGGCGTCTTGTGAGAGGAAGGGTCGAATGCGGGCGATGTTACGCAGTTGTAAGCGACAGGCTTGAGCAAGGGATTGGGCGTAGGGGCAAAAGAGAGAGAGGAGTCAAGGGTGACACCCAGGCAACGTAGTTGGGTGACAGATGAGATGGTAGTGTTGTTAACAACGATTGAGAGGTTGTGGTGAGAGGGGAGTCTGGAAGGAGGAAAGACTGAGTTCCGTTTTGGAGATGTTAATTTTGAGAAAGCGTGAGGACATGCAGGAGGAGATGGCAGAGAGGCAGTCAGATACACGAGAGAGGAGGGTGGACGAGAGATCATGAGAGGAGATGTAGAGTTGAATGTCGTCAGCATAAGGGTGATACTGAAGACCAAAGGAGGAGATGAGCGCACCAAGGGAGGAAGTGTAGAGCGAAAAGAGAAGGGGGCCGAGAACAGAGCCCTGGGGGACTCCTACTTGGAGGGGCATGGGGGCCGTGGAAGAGCCGGACGTGGAGACAGAGAAGGTGCGGTTTGCAAGGTAAGAGCAGAACCAGGCATGGACAGAACCAGAGAGGCCTAGAGAGAGAAGAGTTTGCAGAAGGAGGGGGTGGTCCATGGCGTCAAAGGCCGCGGAGAGGTCGAGGAGCATAAGTAAGGGGAAATGACCCCTGGATTTGGCTGATAGGAGGTCATTGGTGACTTTAGCCAGGGCAGTTTCAGAGTGGAGGGGGCGGTAACCAGATTGGAGAGGGTCGAGGAGGGAATTGTCCGAGAGGTATCTGGTGAGACGACAGCAGACTAACCGCTCAAGAAGTTTGGAGGCATAGGGGAGAAGAGAGATAGGACGATAATTGGCGACGGAGGTGGGGTCGAGGTTGGGTTTTTTGAGGATAGGAGAGATGAGAGCGTGTTTGAAGGAGGATGGTACAACACCAGAGGAGAGTTATAGGTTGAAGAGGTGTGCCAGGTAGGGGCAGGCAGTGGGAGAGAGAGAGCGAAGGAGGTTAGAGGGGATTGGATCAAGAGGACAAGTGGAGGGAGGAGAGGAAAGAATGAGGGAGCGAACTTCATCGCCTGTTGTGGGGCTGAAGGAGCTCCAGAGTTGTTTGTTAGAGGGAGGTGAAGCAGTAATGGCAGCGGGAGAGGGGTTGGAGGAGGAGATGTTGAGTCTGATGGCTTCAATTTTGGAGGAGAAAAAAGTGGCGAAGTCATCAGCTGAGAGGGAGATAGGGACCGGAGGGGGGGGAGAAAGGAGGGAGTTAAAGGTGGCGAAGAGACGACGGGGATTAGAGGACTGAAAGGAAATGAGGGATTTAAAGAAGGGTTTGTTTAGCCAGGGAGAGGGCAGAGCAGAATGAGGAGAGGATAAATTTAAAGTGAAGGAAGTCAGCCAGGGTGGGAGATTTCCTCCAGAGGCGTTCTGCACTGGAGGGTGGGCAGCTTAGGTATTGCAAAGCAAGTTTGTACATGGGTTTCCAAATGGCCAGCTTTTCTTCCCAGTAAAGAAAGGGACTGTCTGACATTTCCATATCAACTACCTCTTGAAAGTAATCCTTCACCATCCTTTGCATGTTTATACTCGTATTGGATGGAGTTATGGGCAAAGTGACACATTTTTTTGAAAAATCCTTCAAACCAGCCCAGATGTTAAATTGTTATGGTCTGCCCCCTGCATCTTTCCTGCTTCTTTTTTGGAAATTTTATTTTTTTACGAGCAGCAGCAGCTTGAGAAAGTGAAGGAGGACACATTGTCAAGCCGAGGCCCAGTTCAGCGGACAACTTGCTGAGCATTACTCCTTGCAAAAGTTCACATCTCGCTCATTTACAAGTAAAGACTCAATGTAGGTTTTAAACCTTGGATCAAGCACAGTGGCCAAAACGTACTGATCCAAGTTCAAGATCTTAATAACTCGAGGATCATTGTGAAGCGAATTAAGTACTTGATCGACAAGGCCAACATACTTTGCTGAATTGCTTGCTTTCAGCTCCTCCTTCCTTTTCTCAAGCTGCTTTTCCAATAGTCTAATTAAAGGAATGACTTGGCTCAACTAGCAGAGTCTGCACTCACCTCACACGTCACAACTTCAAATGGTTTCAGCACCTTGCACAGGACTGAAAGGATTCCCCACTGTGCAAGAGTGAAATACATCCCCCCTCCTTTCCCAATGTCATGGCTTGTGCAATATGCTTGGATGGTTTTACGCTGTTCCTCCATCCTCTCAAGCATGTACAGGGTGGAATTCCACCTAGTTACCAACTCTTGCTTAAGTTGGTGGCAGGGCAAGTTAAACTGCTCTTGAAGCTGCTGTAACCTCCTACATGCTGTGGCTGAATGCCTGAAATGGCCTGAAATTTTACGGGCCACCGAAAGCATCTCCTGCACCTCACGGTTATTTCGTAGGAAGCTCTGCACCACCAAGTTGATGGTGTGAGCAAAACAGGGAATATGTTGGAAATCGCCCAGCTGTAATGCTCGCACTATATTGTTGGCGTTATCAGAAATGACATACCCTGGGGAGAGTCCGAGTGGTATAAGCCATGCATCAATCACATCTCTCAGTTTGCGTAACAAATTGTCAGCCGTATGCCTGTTAGTAAAGCCGGTGATACAAAGAGTGGCCTGCCTGTGACAAATGTTACGTAGTGGTGTACATGCTGCTGCTGTTCCTGCTGGTGAAGGTGAATGACCAACCCAGTGGGCTGTCACAGTCATATAGTCTTTGGTTTGGCAACTTCCACTTGTCCACATATCTGTGGTTAAGTGGACAGTGGGCAGAATGGCATTTTTCAGTGCAATCTCTACATTTGTACACACTTTTTGGTATAGTTGTGGAATTGCTTTACGGGAGAAATGGTGTCGCGATGGAATTCTGTAACGCGGACACAAAACCTCAATTAACTGTGAAAAACCAGCTGTGTTTATTGTGGAGATTGGACACAGATCTAACACTAACATTGCAGCCATGGCGTCTGTGATTCGCTTGGTGACTGGGTGACTGCTGTCATATTTGCTTCCCCTTGCAAATGATTGTTTCACAGTTAATTGCTGAAATGTAGGACTGCTCATTTTCTTGACCTGCCTCTGGGATGACGATTCACCCCCAGCAGCAGCAACAGCAGCAGCAGTGGGACTAACGCTTTCTTCAGAGGAATCAATAATAGTGCATGAGTCATCCAGCCTTAAGTGGGATGCCGGGTTAACTCCGAGCGCTACTGAGGATATTGATGAGGATGGTGTGGTGGGTGTATTTTGTAGCCGTCGGGATGTCGGTGAGTGGAGGGTCTTAGCTGATGATGGAGTGCTTGTATTTTTTTGGGAAGAACTTTCAGCTTTTCCCAACACTTTGCCATGAACTCTCGTTAAATGGCGTAACACAGACGAGGTTCCAAGATGGTTAAGGTTCCTTCCTCGACTGACTGTGGCTTGACATACACTACAAATGGCTATACAATTGTTGTCTGGATTTGGGTAGAAATAATTCCACACATAAGAAGTGGATTTTTTTGTTTTATGCCCAGGCATGACAATGGCCTTTTTCTTGTCACGTGCCAGAACTGCTGCCACTGGTGCAGGACTTACACAAACAACCTCATCCTCATCAACATCCTCATTAGCGCCCTCGTCGCCTACACAAATCCCCCCCTCATCCTCTTCTAATTCCAAAGTGGCATCCTCAATTTGGGTATCACCGGCTACACTCGGGCTATTAAGGCACACATCAGCAGAATGCTCACGATTAGACATCCCACTGTTGGATGGACTCTCCACAGGAATTGTTGTCATTTGTGAATCAGAGCAAACATTGTCGTCTAATGCCTTACCGTTATCTTGCAGCTCGGCTTTGACGCGTAACAGTAGTTGTGCACCATTTGTAGGCTGGGTAACTTTTTGGGATCTGCCACTAATAGCCAAAGGTGAAGGCCTCATTCAAATAGCAATTTTGACAGAAGCACAACTCTGGCGATTTTGCAAAATCGCACCTTGATACATTTACCCCTATGTGTCCCAGGCTCCAAAATTACTTGTATGAGGATCGGCACGTCAGGCCGAGACTAACCGTACATTCAGCGTTTTGAAGACACACACTTGGCTGTCTAAATCCACAGGGGAATTGTTCCCTAACAGCTTGGACATCTTCCCTTTTACAACAGTAATTTTGGAGCCTGGGACACATAGGGGCATATTTAAGAAAGCATGATAGTGCTTTTACCGGGTAATTAAGGTGCCTCCGTGTCCTCCGCAAATTTATTAAGGGTGCATCGCAGCAGATATCATGTATATCTGCTGCTTTGCACTCCTCTTCGTTTTTGGGAGCAGTCACCATTCAACAGCTGCAATCTAACAAGTTCCGAAAAAACATTTTTTTCGGAAACTTGTCTTGATAATGTACGCCAGCTGAAGCTGGCGTACATTATCAGAAATGAAAAAACCCAATGCTGTCAGCTCTGCTCCGAAGAGCAGAGCTGGACAGGGCATGTGTGGAGGGATCACATGATCCTTCCCTGTCACTCACCGCTCGCAGAATTGCAGACAGACCGGGATCTTTGTGGAACTGCACATGCGCAATGGAAAGAAGAAGAGGAACGAAGATGACGTGGAGGAGATCCTAGCGACAGCGCGTCCCGAAGAGAGGGGTAAGTGTGTTTTTTTTTATCACAGAAACAGCAGTTTTTCGGAACTGCTGTTTCTGTGTTCCATTTTTAATAAATTTGAGAAATAGATCAATCCTTATCCATGCGATAAGGATTGATAACTATTTCTTATTTCTGCCGATGAATGATAAATGTGCCCCTTGGTGTCTTATTCACCCTTTTTTGATCCTCTGGAAGCATCGTCTTTTTTAACAAAGCCCGCCATCCCGCACATGTTTTTTTCCTTTAGGATTCTCCTCTTGGCGCACCAACCATGTTATTTTCACCAATTTAATTTATGCTAACACTTGAACTATTGATGATTGGGAAATAAACACTCAATTTATTCTCACAATCAGTATATAAAACCGACTAATATAGAAGATGACTTCCTTGGATCGGATTACACATGCTCAACATGTTTCTGCTGGTATTATTAAATTAATTGTGTATGTGACATTAATAACTCTAGCAAAACCAAATACAGATTTAGTAAGCTTTAAACCAGGGGTTCTTATTCTTTTTACCTCTGTGACACATTGTTCAGTTTTGATTTAGTAATTACATTTTAAATTACTTTTCTTTTAGTAAGTAGTAATTAACTTTTTTAATTACTTTTCTTTTACTATTACTGATGAAGCTTTCCATTGGGCAAAAGTAACACGTGATGCTCAAAGACATGTGCCGAGAACAAACACCAATTTCTGCTTTTCTCTGTTACTAGCTACATATTGATGGATGTTAGTTCCTTAAATTGTACAAAACTGAACATATTGTGTATATTTGCATAATCAAATTAAGAACCTTACTATACACAGGGGCAGGATGGGTTGGGAGGCCAGTCCCATAGTGGATAACCTTGGGCTGGATCATTGGGTCACCTGCATTTTTTCCCTTTAAAATGTTCCTAACGGGCTGCTGAGTCGAGTCTTGCTCTCAGGGCTAAAACTTGCCAGCCCTCCCCTGCACAGGGATCGGAATCTGGCCATGTCAGTAATGTCCTCTGTTCACACATGGACCTATGTATTTTAGGTCCCCCTAGCTATAGCTTATCAGCATCAAATCTTTTGTTTGTCCCTGGGCTGTTTCTCTTTTTCTACATGATTTTTACATTTGAATCTTCACTCCTTCGCTTTCCACTTTGTAGTACCATACTTTTTTTTTACCTCTTTGCTGGAGGGTTGAATAGAATATGTGTCGTTCTATCAGTGACTTCACATATCAAAAATAAATATATATTTAATGCTTCATAAACACTCATACACAAAAAGAAGTACAGCAGTGGCTCGATTCCCTTTGTAGACACAACATCCATCCACCCACACAAAGTACAGCCGTCTTAGACACACACAATTGGTCTGGAACACACTTTCATCCTGGGCACATGCTCTCACACCATCTCAGCGACAAACCTTTAAGGGGATAAATAAAATTGACACTAGAGAAAGAAACATAAACCGCACAGTCCAACATGAAATATAATGAAATTAAAAACATATTTCAGAATTCTCAGTTAACAAAGAGTGGACCAGCAACGAACTTCACAATTCAAACTATATTTCAAAACAAATATAAGTTCTGAAGGTAAAGAACTACAGTAATGTGTTGTAACTCCAAACTTGCAGTCTCCGATGTACGGCTTGTGTCCTCACTATTCAGTTGACTTGCCGGGTTGGTTAGTCAGCTGACTCGATATTCTCCAATGGAATGATGTAAATTCCAGTATACTCAATGCAGATGGTTATGCAGATATCAGGCTCTCTCACACAGAGACTTTGCAGCCCTTGGGGATAGGAGACACAAACCGTACATCGGAGATTGCATGTTTGGAGTTACAACACCTCTGCTAGAGTAACCAAATTCCCTGAAATTATAAAAGTAGAATGTTGATATGTTTAATAAGTTTATCCATTTGTGTTACAAACTGTTTGAAGTCTAAAATGTGTTTTTTTTTATTTCATCTTCTTGAACAGCTCACTGCAATACTCAAAATGTGTTAAAATCAGTTATTAAAAAACAAATATTGTGAGTTTAGTTTGATCCTGAACATTGTGTTTTGTTTAGGAATGTGACTTATGTTTTGGAATTCTGAGAATGTAAATTTACACACACTGTGATTTTAGTCAAGAGATATTATTAAGGTGAAGGTAATAGAATGAATGCAATGTCACATTTTATTTTTCCTAAACACAAATATGTGTATTTTCCAATTGTAAAGATTGTTAGAAGTCACTTTCCTGAAATGTTTCAGAAAATCAAGCCTCCAAGTTTAACTCTTCAATCAGAACAATAGAAATAGTGAAATATGGCATTCTGCTGGAATTACTTAATTACCCACAGCATGTACCACTTCAATGGTTTTGAGCCTGAAACATGTTCCCCCAGCCCTAACCTTTGTACAGTTTGTGTTTGTTAATCTATCAATTCTATTATTGTATATATGGTTGCCTTTTACCAGTACAGCACCTCCTGTAATATTGCTCCTTCAAACTACTCTTTCCACTACGTTATGGAACATGGATGCAGGAATTTGCATCCATTCAGCCACAAGAATGTTAGTGAGGTCGATCAATGATGTTGGGTAATAAGACCTAACTCACAGTGTTCATACCAAAAGTGTTCAGTGGAGTTTAGGTCAGGATTCTGTGCAGGCCAGTCAAGTTCTTCCATATCAAACTTGGGAAACCATTTTGTTTCATGTCATGCTGAAACAGGAAAGGACCTCCCTCAAACTGTTGCCATAAAGTTGGAAGCAAACAATTCTCTAGAATGTTATTGTATGCTTTCCCTCACTGGAACTTAGTGACCTAGGCCAAACCATGAAAAACAGTCTTAGACAATAATTTCTTCTCCTCCATACTTTAGAGTTGTCAGTACGCATTCGGGTATGAAGCATTCTCCTAGCATCTGCAAAACTCAGATTCATCTGCTAGATGGTGATGCTTTATTAGCCACTCCAGAGTACTTGTTTACATTGCCCCAGTATCCAATGGCAGTGTGCTTTACACCACTCCAGTTATTTTTGGCATTGCGCATGGTGATCTGAAGCTGGTATGTGTTTGTTTGGCCATGGAAAACCACTGCAGAATGAACAGTTCTATTGCTAATGTTTCTTCCAAAGGCGTGAGTTTTAGTGAACTTGTGTGGCCTACCTCTTTGCGGCTGAGCTGCTGTGGCTTCAAGAGATTTACACTTCACAATAACAGCACTTACAATTAATTTAGGGCAGCACGGTGGCTTAGTGGCTAGCACTTCTGCCTCATAGCATGGGGGTGAAGAGTTCAATTCCCAACCATGGCCTTATCTGTGTGGAGTTTGTATGTTCTCCCCGTGTTTGCGTGGGTTTACTCTGGCTGCTCCGATCTCCTCCCATACTCCGAAAACAGATTGGTATGTTAATTGGCTGCTATCAAAAATTGACCTTGTCTCTCTTGGTCTGTGTGTGTTAGGAAATGTAGAATGTATCCAATGGGGCAGGGACTGATGTGAGAGAGTTCTCTGTACAGCGCTGCGCAATTAGTGGCGCTATATAAATAGCTGATGATAATGATCTGGGTAGCTGTAGTAGGGCAGAAATTTCTCGAACTCACTTGTTGGAAATGCAGCATTGTATGACCGTGCCACATTAGAAGTCACTGAGTGCTTCAGTATGACCCTTCTATTGATAATGTTTGACTGTGGAGATTGCATGGCAGTAAGGAGGGGTTCTCCTCAGTGAATTATAATAACAGTGATCAATAAAGTGTTGGGCAAAGGTCAAGAATGACAGTCTTGGACAAATATGTAAACAGAAAAAGTTAGAAGTTTCCAAGAAAAAGGAGAATAAGGAGCAGAAGAGTATCTTCTACTTCATCTCATCCGCCACACTCTCCTATTCTACCTTACCTCTTCAACCTACCCTCCAGCAAACTTGGACTGCTTAGCTTCCTCCTCTGCTGCCCTCATGGACCACTAAGTCTGCTGTCCTTTTTGCATCTATTGTCTCTTATCAACCCTTCCTCTAGATTGTAAGCTTTCATGGGTAGGGTCCTCTCCCTATGCAGTCGTACTACAGGAAGTAAAAGACAGAAGAGTCTGTGCAATGGAAGAAGGTAAGGGAGGGCTTATTGTAATAAGGGGGTCTGGTTGTTAATTTATTTGTGAGGGTGGGCAGTAATCATTTAGTTGTGTGTGGGAAATATTAATTTTTTGGTGGGGTAAATAAATTTATGGTGAATTATTTAATTTAATAGTGGGGCTATAGTTATTACTAATAATTTAAGGTGGTGTAATGGCATTTTTTAATTAATGCCAAGGTGGTTTGGGGCATATTAATTTAAGGTGGGACTGAGTTTAGGGAGAAGGAGCGGTATTTATTAATTGTGAAGACCAGTTATTTAATATTAAGGCAATTTGGGGGGGCATATGTTTAATAATTAAATGGGAATACTAATTATTTAATATTGGGGGGTATGTGTATTTATTAAAAGTGAATACCATTAATTTAATGTCAGGTCATGGTGGGGGGAATTAGGTATGTCTATTAATTCTGAATGCTATTTATTTAATGCTGGGGCTAATTGGGGGGGAAATATGTCTATTTATTAGATGTGAGTGATATTAATTATATGTCAGGGAGGGTTAGTAGGGTGGAAATAGATCTATATATTAAATGTGGAGGCTATAATTTAATGTCAGGGCTGGTATTGAAGAAATAGGTCTATTTATTAGATGTGAATGCTATTAATTTAATATTGGGGCTGGTAGGATGGAAATAGGTCTATTTATTAAATGTGAATACTATTAATTTAATGTTGGTCTGGTTGCAGGTAGGGAGGCGTAATTATTAAACATAGGTGCTATTGATTTAACATCTGGGTTGGTTGGGGGAGGGAGGCCTAAATGGGCTCATTCACTTCTAGACTTTCCATATTTTATGTATCTCGCATTTTACCAAACTGGACTCCAACATTCCAGGAAGCAGACAGGCAGCAACCAAGCTTCAGAGAGCAGAAGCCGCAGGTAGTGAAAACTACAAGAACAGGTAGGAGAGTGCAGTATCGCCTGCCAACTGACCTGATTCTGGTGACTACAGTCCTGATTTTATGTGACAAGCCCGCTCGATCAAGAATTTGTCTTGACTGCAATGATAGTTGAGATGTATGTCCCACTTCACACTATACTGCTCGTTAAGGGCAAGCAACAAGCACTACAGTTAGATACAAGCAGCTCAGCCTTAATAACATGTACAGTGTGAAGCAGGACATCCATCCCAACTATCCTTGCAGTTGCAAATCCTGACTGAGCGGAACAGTCACATAAAATTGGAACTGCCCCACCATTGTCCGTGACAGTGTGGAATGGAAACCCCCCTCTAGAAATCCTGCGTTTGCTCCTGCTATATCTCTCCACTCTCCATCTTCCTTTTATGTTTCTGTTTTGTC
Organism: Mixophyes fleayi; assembly: GCF_038048845.1. Taxonomy (NCBI): domain Eukaryota; kingdom Metazoa; phylum Chordata; class Amphibia; order Anura; family Limnodynastidae; genus Mixophyes; species Mixophyes fleayi. The sequence goes on from NC_134406.1 coordinate 193,024,442, forward strand.
CTATGCTGATTTTATTCTTTATGCATTGTGATTTGTTCTGTTTATTGCTTCCATGCATTTAATATTCTGTGTATCCACGTACCTTTTACTGTTTTCAAGTATGTCATATCTGTATAACCATGTCCAGCACAACGAAATCCCCTGCATACAGCTTTCAGCAAGCAAAATATCCAATGTTCTTCCACTTGTTTGTAAACATTACTTATGTCTGGTGGTTCAGGCAAGGGTTCTCCTCAGTGAACTCCTGGTAGAGTTAAGAGAGCATCTATTACCTGCAGAGAGTCTACTGGTAAAACCTGGGTAGAGGCACTGCATCACGATTGGTAAGTGTTGGCGTATACAATTTTTGACATCCCTGGATGGGTTCTTGCAAATGCACGTGTATGCCATTCACTATTTTCAAGGTGTTTCTAGAATGGCCCTAACTCTAATGAGTTGGGTTCACCTAACCCAGCATTGAGTTAATGCTGTTTCTTTTTTGTTCTGGGATTGTAGTGAGCACCTTTTGTGTATTATAAGTTAATTGAAGAATTAGCCATTTTTTTTAGTTGTTTGGGATGGCATCCATGGAAGGTCTGCAACTGTATTCTGATATTCTAGGACTCCCATTTAATACCTGGCTGAAGGGCTGGAGTGCCTTCTAGTAAATTTCTATGCGTGATAATATTGGTACTGTTTTTGCTTAGGATCATTCAATTACTGGAAGTACCTTGAAAGTGGTGGATAGCTGTATTTGTAAAAGTATGCAACTAAGATTTCTGCTTTAATACCTGGCTCTGAAACAATAATTAAATTGGTGGGTTTTGTTGGTTTGCAGCTGAGAACACCCGCTCTTGGAACCCCCGTTACCAGTAGCTGGGGGCTGCTGGTACTTTGTCATGCTTGGGTTCGCATCAAGGGAGAATTAATATATCTGGTCCATCAATAAGCTGTGCCCTCTGGAGTGTTAATTGGGGGATATAAGTATTCCTGGTGGAGGTTTCCTGCTATTTGCTTTATGGGTGGGCAGCTAAAAATGAGAGGGTGGACATCCCTTTTAAAGGAAATGCTCTTCATACTTCCTACTATTACTTTTCGATCACATATTACAGCTTTCCCACTTTTCATATAAGATGTAGTAGAGTGTACACTGGGACCCTGGTAAAAATCAATTCATCTAGCAGGGAAAAACTTTGCTAAACTGGGAGCACCTAACAAAGTCCATTCGCACCATGTAAAAGTATAAATTGCGTAAGTCATATTGTGCATGCACACAACTAATGCCCATATTTTGAGTTGAGCGTATTATACACTTGTGGCCCCTTGTGCTTGGAGGGGCAAATTGTAGGTGTCACATGCAAATTCAGCATAGTAAGGGCATATAAAGGCCAGTCCCTTTCTGATCTAGATTTATCATAAGTGTAACTTTGCGTGTCCCATAGGCCTGGTTCAAGTTAATGATGATTATGGGTGCATTTTTGCACCAGACTTACCTATACACTAGATTTAAAGACACAGCTCAAATATAGCCTCAGAAACAAAAATTATACAGATGCATTTTTGTGTGTATGCAAAAGTCTTAGTTGTAGGTTTCCCTAAAATAAGCCTTAAATGCACAATATTCACTACTTGTTTCACATTTAAATATTTTATCCCACATGGCAAAATCAGTTTTTTTTGCATTTGAGTTCTGTACCTGGCTTTGCTTTCCAGCAGTATCTGATATATGGATGTCCAAAGATATATGTTTCTATAAACAGGAACAATTATGCAGAAACGGATGCACAATGTCATAAAAGAAGCTGTCCGTTCTCAAGCCTACACGTTGCCAAGTGACCCTTATATAGCATCAAAATGATGTCTGGAGATTTATGGTTCCATATTGTGACGAAATGTAGTATATCTAATGACCAATTGAAATGTTACATAAAATATTCACAGTGTTATACATAAATCTAACAGAAAATAACAAAGTGTATTTTGTTAACTGACCTGAGTCTGACCTAGGCAAGTGTCAATGGTCTTGTGAAAGTAGCCAGGCCCAGAGACAGATAAAATCTATGAGTAGTTTGTGTATGCATTGGAGTCAGACTTAGCCAGGCCGAACGAGCAGAGTTGAAAAATCAGGTTTTGTGAAAGGACAGGTCTCAGGACATCCATAATTTACTTCGAAAGCCCTGTGTCATTTTGGGCATCCATCTAGCTTAGGTGAAAATAAAATTCCTAAGGTGGAGGATGAAGAGCCAACAAGAAATGGTTTAAAAATCTCTTGTATCATTAGTACAGTGTTAATTTCTTTGAGGGGGTCTATCAAGACTGAAATGTGCCATTCTTCTCAATGTGTACTCCTCACACGCCAATTCCTGAACTTGTAAATAGGGACTCTGGTTTTTATTTCTTACTTTATTTTCTGAAACTCATTTGTGCACTTTATTGTATGTCTGTTTATTACCTTTTTGTAAATTAATTTTTTTTTTAGATTAAACATATTTTAATCTACTGTATTCTCCGTGATTCTTTGTGAACTTATGAAGCCCAGGGAGGCTCATGTTACATGTGTATGTGATTTAAGTGTGAAACATTAATAAGTGGTTCTGGTAAACGTAAGGACACCATAATAAATCCTTTGTGGTGGCAGAAAAGGTGTATTCATTGCTAGGTGACTAAGGTGACGCTAGTCACGGTCACATGTTCAGATTGCTGTATCTGGGACAGACTGGGGTATTTGTGACACATATAACAGGTCCTTATTTTCTAAATTATAAACATAACTGCTAAAAATTTGCGTTTATAAAGCTTTTAGTTTATTGTATATGACCATGAATAAACAATTTTGACCTCTGCTTTGTTTAAATATTAGTAAAGTTGTATTATGCATTGGATGCAAATACTGGTAAAATGAAAAAATTAAATTCAGCTCACTGAATCAAATACTTACATTAAATTATCCTTATACATATTGTTTATAATAATATCTCCTAAATGTTCATTTATATGTGCTTTATAATGACCAAATCATTTCCCTTGAATGAATATGGTTCTTAAAATCATTATATCTCATTTGTGTATTAAATGTAACAATGCATAATGTTATGAGCAGAACAAATAGAAATGACTTCTGCAATCATAAATCACTGTAACAGACATGCTGGAAGTTTTGACTTATGTAGAAAGCAGATGGTAATAATTGAAGATAACTTGTTTAGCCAAAACTGAAAATGATCTGCTTGTTCTATGGAATGCTATTGGTAAAAATACAAGCATCCTTCAAAATCCTGGAAAGGTACCTTAAATTATCTGAAACTGAAGGTTTATATGTTAGATATTTTGTATAAATTATGTATTAAGGGATACAAACTTGTACCAAGAGAGCAGTTGCATATTTCCTAGCCAGTCATGAACGAAGTGTACTCTTTTCTTTAGCAAAAAATTAATAAATTCTTTAGCAAACATTATATGTCATTGGTTCATAATACCTCCCTGTTTAAAAGAATGTCTCTATATTTACCATTAGAATGCTTGGTTATATATGGAGAACCTGGTACATTTCTACACAAACAGAGGAGTTGCACTACAGAAGCTAGGGAAGTTACGAAAAATATTAAAAGCCTTGTTTTCATATTAATCCTGCCCCTTTAAACAGCCTACTATTTGTTGGATCTATGACCACACCTAGGGGTAAATGTATGAATCTCCGGATTCTTTATCTCCGGCGTGTTCAGCCTCTTCAGCGCTGAAGAGGCTGAACACGCCGGAGATGAAGAATCCGGAGATTAATACATTTACCCCCTAATCCTGTTTTCCAAAAAAGAGGCCAGAATAGTCACGTGCACCAGTGGAAAGAGCATGTGGCATCCACTCACCGCCATTTTGCAGTGACTGCTAGTAGGACATACCTCCCAACAGTCTAGTTAGTTGGGACAAAAATTATGACTGTTGGGATGATGATTCAGTACCCGACAATCGTGATTATGCTGAAACATTTTCCATAGTCTATTTCCTTTCGATAGACAAATATGACCTTCCCTCCTTCACCCAAAATAATAATAATAATAAATTTGTGTTACCTTCTGTTAATCATAATGAAAAACCTGTAGTTGATTGAAACGAACACTAGAATAAGCTGAATAATCACAACAGAGGTATATAATGAATTAATACTTCTGCAGTATAGCTGAAGTTCAGTATAAACATGTAGTTTTACTAGAAATGAGCAGTTCGGATTCAAAGAAATCCAACAGATCTAAGATTTTGGGTTCTGAGTAAAACAATGACGTGGTTCCTTGTGCCACATTTGGATCTGAAAACCAGGCAAAACGTAAGTCCTGGGAAAATGTTTGATCTTGCAAGTTTTGGATCTATACCTTCTATATATAGCCTTCCCTAGCTGCCATTTTACAGCCGACAGCTTGTATGGGTGATGTCAGCTGCAGTGCAGTGCTGTGAAATTCCCATTTCAAATAGACTACAGTGTTTGGTGCAAGGGACAGAGGAAAGAATAAAATAGTTGTTTGATTATAATTTTATTTTAATGCAGTTTAGTTCTCCAGAGATCAGGGAGGTAGAATAAATTGCAGATAAATGTTTACATTTATAGCACTATATCAGTTAGATATCATTCTGAGCTAACTAGTATTTAGCGGAGAAAAACAATGTGCTTTTGCTCTCTGACTATAAGCAGCAGAACTCAAAAACAGATTTATTTCTTTTTAAAATGTTTCAGTTTTTCTAGTGAAAGTACTGTTGTGTGGGGCAGTGACATCTGTATGAAGTAGGAAAAAAATGTGGTGTCTGTGTTTGAGGGTCAGCCGCGAAACCGCTCCAAAAACTACTATATTCTAAACTTTTTGGTATTTTTTAAAACTTGTGAAGCTGTTAAGGGTCATTCAGTGACATCTATATTAAGTGTATAAAAAGGGTGTATGTGAGGGCATTTTCGACATTCATCGGCTGCAAAAAAAATGTCATTTTCCATGCCACCAACTGAAGCAAGCCCATTAGATAAATTAAACAAAAACACCTACAGTGTAGGGATGTAAGGTGCAAGAGATGAAAATGTTGATGCACTATGCTACGTTAGACAGCTTGCATCATGGAGAGTGAAGACGCAGTAAGAAGCAGAGTTTGTTATGTAGACAGTGGCATCAGTAGATATTTAGACAAGTAGGTAGATTGTAAAGTGTTACATAATTGGCTGGTGCTATATAAATAAATGTTGATGATGATAGATTAAGGTGGCCTGCACCCATACTACAAAACTTAAAAGACTACGCACACAATACATTTTGAATGTTACAGGGCATCCATCAAAGACATTGAAGCTACAGTAACAGACAGAGGTCATTGGATGGAGAGTGGTAGGAATGAATAAAGTTACACATTTATAAAAGTAAATAGATGAATGTGGTCTGCACCCGTACTAAAAAATTCAAAAACTAAAAATTCAAAGACTAGTACTATGCACTTCATGATGGGCAGCACATTTATCGGTAGCCAAGAGCAGCGTTTTTAAATACCTTGTTTTTCTTATAAGTGGTTATTTATGCTACGAGTAAGGTCGATCTGGCTGAATAGTAATATATTACTATTAAAAATAATAATAAAATAATATTAATAATAACAATTTAAAACATTTTGAATGTTACTATAATTGTGTCATCTCCATAGCTCTATCTCATTTAAAATAATCTTATCCCGCAAGATAAAATCTCCTTTTTGCATGTTGGTGGAAACATAATCGCACTCATACTGTTAATCCTCACTAAGCAAGGAAAACTTTTGCAACCCTGTAGACGCAAGACATCACATCATCACATGACAAGAGCGTGTTTGTTTATTCTAGGAGTAAGGTAGATCTGTGCTATAATGCTGCCCTTGTCAATCAAGAGGACTCTAATATAATTGCCAGTTACCATGCATAGCTACATATTAATGTCCAGATTGAGATTAAAATGTCAATCTTGATTCGTCCTTTTAGCTATGCTGAAGTGTAGTATCTGACCTAGCACGGTTGATTCTGGACTCTCTGAATGGGCGGGTCTCCTTGATCTTATACCAGAAGGCCAGTGGTGTTTGGAGCCCAAGGTGCCTGTGCCTCCAAGGGACAGGGCCCGTAGGTGACCTGAAAATGCAGTGGTGGAGGGATTGGAACCCTCACCATGCACAACCCTGGGGTAAAGGGTACTGGCTGCGATTTGCGGTGAAAGCGGTCTTTGAAGACTCAAGTATATAAATATTGAATGTATATAAATATGGAAAGTATAAATTATATATATTGATGAAGTGTTAGAAGTATGTAAAACAGACAGTCCATGTAGGCCAATAGTTAGCCTTCCCTCACAAGTATGCATGTCTAACTGACATTGATGCATATTTGGTTGCCAAAAACATTTGTTAGTAACAAAACCAAAACTTTAGAACCAAAACCACATCCAAAACCAAAACACAGGTCTCAGTGCACATCTATAATTTATACCATTACAGTGATTTACACATATATATATCGCATTAGTTAGTTTTTCAATTACTTAAAGCATATCAATATTATCAGTACAACAGAGCATTACTTTGTAATTGTTGTTTTGTTGATGGATACCAATCATTTTTCTATACTATATGCCTCTAACATACTTGTTTATATGAATATACAGCAAACATACTTGAATACCTGACTTACTATTGCTATCTCATAACAGAATAAATCAACATACCAAGCCATCATTTTCGATAGAATGCAGTTTGTTAGTGTGTAAAGCTGTAATCTTACTTTTCCAAATTTACACAAAAATACTTTTATTGATTCTACAATGTAATTGAATGATGTCCACAATTTTTTGGAAACCAGAAAGTGTACGATTGGGGATACATTCCTACAATATGCCTATGTCCAATAAATATAGACTTTTAGAACCCTGGTAACACCTTTAGAACAAGCCTAGCACATGAATGCATGATCCCCCCCCACACACAAAAATGATAAAATATACAAATTTAAAATAAAAACATACCATTTTAAACTTGGTCCAATAAACTCCCATTATTCTTTTTTTTTAGAATCTTAAAATGCAATCCTCTATTGCAAATTACAGTATCATCTAATGGGCTAACCAGTGTCATGTTTAAGATGATGTGGAGAGACAAACAAATATATTTTTATGTTCATTACTTCCAATGCAGTAAAAAATTATAATTAAACATTCCAGACAAAAGGCCAACACATTTACAGCACATTATGCATTTATATAAAGGAACTTTTTTTTTTCACTGAAGATTATGTAAATATTGCACTAATAAGAGGTTTTAGAATTCAAAATGCCACAAAAGGTTATGACCTGAAGCCCTGTTAATAGATGACTGAGGGCGTACACTAAGCAGCTCTGAATGACAGCTACCACAGGGTATTTTGCATGTAAAATAACCTCCAATGAAGGACCTATGTTTTTTTCTTTTCAAGTATATGACACTAATGAATGTAAAAAAGGCAGCTTTATCCACAATGAGTGTTATTTACATCTAAACAGGAAATTAGTGGAAGGTCCTTGCAACTCAGAAATGGGACATTGTTTTGCTTGCCGACTGAGAAGTAGTAAAAAAATGTCTATCATTTATAAATGATTATTAAATATGACATGATGTGATTTTATATTATATTGTTGTCACTGTCTTGAAGAAAGCTAGAACTATTTTATTATTAAAATAAATTATGTTTGAGACATTTCCGTATGGTATTTTTTTGTCATCTGAATATGCAGTCCACGATGTGAAGAAGTAATCATTAGAAACCTCACCTCTCCAGTTGATTTACTAATTATTGGGTGTGTGAAAGCTGAATTTCAAATGAAGTTGATAATATGAAATTCATTATTCATTAAACATCTATTATATGAATCAGTCTGCAATTGGCTTGGGGATCTTATGGAGTCCAAATCTACAGTTTAATGGTTATCAACATAAACAAAAATCATAAACCCTTCATGTTGTCAAGAAAACAAACAGCATGGTTAATGCATTTCCTTTGCACCTTAAAATGGCCAGTTCTAGTTAGAAAAAGCATATCCAATGATAGGGCCTCCTTGTTCAACACATGAGTGTTAGAGAAAATATGAATTGTAGCCTTCAAATTATCATACTCTTGTGATAAATGGAATTGATCTTTGTTTTTAATTGAGTTAATCTTAGTTAAGTTTGAGACCTGTGATGTCATAAGTAAGCCATTTCTGGCATTTGACGTTTATGTGAAAACAGAGTTATCAGACATATTTTTCTTGTGAAACTGTTCTGTTGTGTTCCCCAGGGCTAAATCCGGACCAACAACACATCCAGTAGGGATGGTCTGCTATGCAAGGAGTGCTACATTGATGTTTGTCTGAGAAATGTTATAAGTGTGGGCAGCACGGTGGTTTAGTGGTTGGCACTTCTGCCTCACAGCACTGTGTCATGAGTTCAATTCCCAACCATGGCCTTTTCTGTGTGGAGTTTGTATGTTCTCCCCGTGTTTGCATGGGTTTCCTCCGGGTGCTCCGGTTTCCTCCCACACTCCAAAAACATACTGGTAGGTTAATTTGCTGCTATTAAATTGCCCTTAGTCTCTCTGTGCATGTGTATGTTAGGGGATTTAGATTGTAAGCTCCAATGGGGCAGGGATTGATGTGAATGAGTTCTCTGTGCAGCGCTGTGGAATTAGTGGCGCTATATAAATAAATAGATGATGATGATGACGATAAAACTTTTTTCATACATTTTGTGATCTGTAATCTAAGGACCGATATTTACCTTGTCCAGGCACCTGCACTGTCAGCAGCTCTCTCCGCCTGTGCCGGCTGTGAATCAGTGTGGTGGTTTCTGATTGCGATGCGATCATGTGACAGCAGGACAGGGAATTCAATTCCCCTGCACTATATAAGGCAACTTTGAACACTAGATCAGTGTCAGAGCAATAGGTTTACCTCCTAGACATCTGACTCCCCTGATTCCTTGTTCCTGCAAGTTTCTAGTGAACTCCCAGTGTATGAACCGGTTTGTTCTTGACTCTGGTTTTGGATTCTCCTTCTGGTACCTTGGCCCTCTCTGGTATTTGGACTTAGATTGCTGACTACAAATATGGATCTCCCCTTTGTACTGTTTATTGCCCGTGTGTGTACAAGACCCCGGCTTGCTGACCACGTACTTCTAATGTAAGTAATTGTTACAATCTTGTCATTGTCTATTAGATAAAAAAACAGAGACTTGGTTTTGTGCATTGTTAAACAAGTGTATTAATCGAAGATCAAAAACCACGCATGATCCAAAACCAAATTCTGGCTTCTAGTTGCCTGTGTTGTTAAAGTGAACAGTGTAGAAGAAGTAGAGGTCATTGGGGTAGCAGAGAGAGATGGTGTGAGAGAAAATGTAGGTGCCGAAGTGGCTGGGGGTTAGCAGAAGTGGCTGGGGTGTGTGTATCGGGGGCTAGAAAGAAAGATGTGGCTGGGTGGTGGAGAGGGGGCTGGCCAGCCTGTGACCCGCTTTCCAGCCCATCTCACCCGCTTTCCAACCCCCCCTCACCCAGTTGCCAATTCCACCCTCCCTACTGTATTTAATGAGAAAAAAATCTTTAGTTTGTAATACATTGAGTGATTTTAATAAAATCAAAACTCTGGTAGATGATGCAAAATCAACTCCTAAGAGATCTCCTGGAAAGTAAGCTCAAACATCCTATTTACAATAAGTAGGCAATCCAAACACCTAGTGTACATACTCAAACGTACGTGTGCCGTGTAGTTGATTGCGGAACACTTCCGTATTCATATGCTGTGGTACGCCACTTCAGTTTTTACATTACGTAAATGGCTTTGCTGCCGAATTCATCTAGTGATGTACCTTGAGATCCGTGTCTTGATGAATTTGGGAGTGCTCAATGCCTAAATACGTGCATATAATACTAAACATGAGTTGCACTCAGAGTGCGTGCCTTGAAGAATGAGGCCCACAGTGTTTAGTTTGGCAGAAAAAACTGTAAATATTCCTTTCGCTGAATTTTTCATAATTGTTTTGTATACATGAGTGTTAGTTGAGATATGTATTTAATGTACTTTTACTGTGCAGACTTCCTAACAGACACTTCTAACCTACTGTTTGAGAACAACTGAACAGTAATCTGTTTTCATAATATCTCACCTCTTTCTCTGTAAAGTGTTGCATTTTGGGATCAACGTGTCAACATCCTCCTACATTTTACTGTGTCTCAGATGGACGTTTAGCTCTTGAGTTGAAACACTGAGATTGTTAATAATAACAATGATAGTATGTAATGTGTGTCTGGATTTTGTTACTCAAGTATTTTGGTGAATGGACCTTCCATCTGGTGCCCTAAGTGTAACACTTAATTGAATTAAGAGGGAATTATTGCATTGGACTTATTTCTACAAGTATATAACTTAAGTTCCTATGGGAGCCCAGATGTAAAAATAAACACAATACATGAGGCTTATCATGGTTGAGTGACATTATAACACTTCAAGATAGTAATCTCTATCTTTTTTCAAGTGATCTCTTGAAAAAGTCTTTTTTGAGGACGAAACGTGTTGAGGTATCGTGGCTTCCATTTCATCCTATCGTCAGTGTCTGGAGTGTGGTTTATATACCGGCCGGGACTTCGCTATGGAGTTTACTATCTTGAAGTGTGGATGAGGACAGATAAGCTGTTTTAAACTTACTCTTATGTACAGGCATATTTTTGCCTTTTAGCTGTTTTACTAGGCGATTTGCCTTGTTATAATTAAATTCCTATATGCTTTATTAGCCTCAGTATGAATCTATTTAGATTGTACTGCACTATTGTGCATTTCTTCTGAGTTGCAGCAGTTGTATTCCTGATACGAAGAGAATTCTGCTGAATATCGGTTATATGATTCTCAGATAAGCTGTTATTATTCATTTTTTTGGAACAGGCATTTCTTATCAGTAGATCTATATCTGTACATCTGTCCAAATTGAATTACACTATGTGTGGCGCCCCTTTTCTTCTTTTATTTTGATCTCTAGGTGTGACACTCGCAGACAGGTGTCAATTGATTTGGGAGCTGCCTACTGCCTTTTTTCTAAGTATATGATTTACGTGTTATTTTCACAGTTTGATTGGTAATAGAGCCTATATAGCTTAAAACCTGTTTGGTATTTAAAGTATTCCAGTTTATAAATTTCAAGATGCAGTTAGTAGTCGCACATTAGCAAAGACTTTAAGACACTGGTTAAGAAAGAAACATTTCATTATGGGGCGATTCAAATATCAGCTAAACATTCACTGTAATTGCTTGGGCTGGAATTGTTAATTAGTCATGAGTTTTACATTGTACTTAAAGTGGTTAGTTGAAGAAGGAAAAGCAGTATATATTAGAAATCTCAGTTCTAATATTGGAATTTGTGGGTATTTAAATTGAAATGTTATTTTTAAAGACTAATTAATATAAGAAGTACAATGTAATAACTTTATCCTCTGAATTGGTGTTAAAAATGGAAAATATAGCTAGCTTAATTAAATCTACATGATAAAAGTATTGAAGCTTTTAATGTGTCTCAGAGGTTGTCTGGCACATGCTAAGGTGTGAGTTCAAAGGGAGAATAATGAAAATCTTGGCATTAAAATCCAAACTGCCTTTAGATAACTTTTTTTCTTCATTCAATCAGAACTGCATTTATATAATTTAATATTGCTAATTTCCAGGAAATAATACTACTAAATCTTCAATTTAGTATTTTTGAAAGCAAAAAAATTATAACCTGTGCATGAACATTTACATGGGTGAGGTTCATGAATCATAAAATTATTTTAAAGAAATGGAGAGTTTTTATTGTTGAAAGAAATGCATACAAATTTCAGTACTTGTTATAGATGGGACATTTAAATGGGGGATTTGATACACTCCATAACCTATGACTCAGTGTAATGAAACTTTGGTGGTATGCCTGTAGCTAGGGCCAGTGGATGGGTACTGAGCGCCTTAGCTGCCCTACTGAGACCATCCACCTTGAGGAGCTCCACTGCTCCAGCCACTTCTTATCTTATATTCTTATGTTGAGTAAGCAGGGGCAGAGGGGTAAGCAGTAGGTAAAGAAGGTTGCTCAGAGTTACTACTGCCTGTGATGCTGCTGACTGCTGCTCCTCCATGTCAGTGACAGACTAAGGGATATATTTACTAAACTGCGGGTTTGAAAAAGTGGATATGTTGCCTATAGCAACCAATGAGATTCTAGTTATTTATTTATTACATTCTATAAAATGACAGCTAGATTCTGATTGGTTGCTACAGCTAACATCTCCACTTTTTCAATTCCGCAGTTTAGTAAATAAACCCCTAGGAGTGTGACACTACGCTCTCACATCTCTTACTCTGAGAAGCAGGACCGCCAGAAGACCTGTGAATCTTAGAACAGATATAGACTGCAAGTAGAAACTAGAAGAGTGTCACGGAACCTAGGGCTCTTGAATCCTAATCTGCCAAATTTGAGGCAACTCTACCAGAGGCACAGAGTTTAACGTAGCAGATGGTTTTCTCCAAGGACCCTCGCAAGAAAGTGTGGATTTAGTGGCTTCCACTATGCAGGTCGCGGCCCTCAAGAGAGTACTTGGCAGGATTAGTAGGGGACAGTCCGAGGTAGAATATAACCAGGAGAAGTCAACAGGATCTGCAGGCGGCTATGAAATACCACCTGGACAGCCTGCTGGTTGCAGACTATTGCCACTGGTATGGTGGAGATTAAACTGATGTTGCCACTGTAGGGTATTGCACTAAGATGGTGGGGAGCGATGAACTGCGGCTGCAGAGTATTACCACTGGAATGGTGGAGAGTGATGAACTGCGGCTGTGGCTGCAGAGTATGAGCACTGGAATGATGGAGAGCGATGAACTGCGGCTGCAGAGAATACCACTGGGGAACGGTGAACTGCGGCTGCAGAGAATACCACTGGGGAACGGTGAACTGCGGCTGCAGAGAATACCACTGGGGAACGGTGAACTGCGGCTGCAGAGAATACCACTGGAGAGCGATGAACTGCGGCTGTAGAGAATACCACTGCAGAGCGATGATCTGCCGCGGCAGACAATACCACTGTGTAGCGGTTCCGTGAGTAGGTAATGAAAAAGGAGGAGAGGCGACTGTCATTGGCAAGATGAAGGGGGTGGGAAGCAGTGTGGAGGGAGATTAAGTTGGAGACATAGGGGAAAGAAGTTTGGGTTATGGCTTTATAGAAGAGGGTAAGAAGTGTGAACTGGATTCTGTAGCGGAGAGGAAGTCAGAGAAGAGATTGACAGAGAGGCGAGGCAGATGAAGAGGGGTGGGAAAGAAAAATTAGATGGGCAGCAGTGTTGAGGATGCCTTGGACTGGAAAGAGGCAGGAGAAAGGAAGACCAGTGAGTAGGAGGATGTAATACACCTGGAGATATTTCTAAGGTGGAATCAGCAAGTTTGTGAGAGGGATTGAATGTGGGGAGTGAAAGATAGGGAAGAGTCAAAGATAACTTCTAGGCAGCGAACAGGATAGGTAATATTGTCAACCGATAGAGAGATGAAGGGAGGTGAGCAGACTCGGTGGTAGTGGGGTGGGAACACTCTCAGTTCAGTTTTAGATATGTTCATTTTAAGGGAACATCCAAGAACAGATAGCAGAAAGACAGCTGAAGGCATGGGAGAGAGGAGAGGGGACAAGGTAAGGAGAGGAGATGTACATCTGGATATCATCAGCATATAGAGGATACTGGAAATTGACTTGATTAGAGCAACAAAGGGAGAAATTGTAAAATAATAAAAGGAGGGGACCAAGAACAGACCCCTGGGAGATGCAAAGAGGTAGTGCAAGTAGAGCGGAAGTGGAGTCAGGGATAGTAATGGAGAGTGAGTGGTCAGAAAGGTATGAGGTCAGCCACTATAGGTCAGTGTCAAGTAGACCAATGGAATGTAGGATTTGCAAAAGGAAAGGGTTGTCTACTGTATCAAAAGCAGCGGAAAGATGACAGTGTGAGAGCATTTCTTGCTATAACTGGTGCATTTGGATTGCCAAGGTTGTGGCGTAGATCAATGAAGTCTGGTAGTAACAGCAGGTGCAGGAGAGTCGAGGGCAGAGGAGAGGGAGGTGTTATAGAAAGAAACAGCCAGGTCAGGGCAAGAAATGGAGGAGATGGGGGAAATAAGCATGTACAGTGAGGAGGAGAAAGTATCAGAGTCAATGGCATCAAGAGATTTGGTGAGCATAACCTTGGAAGCGGGTGCAGGTGAAGGATGGAGGGAGAGGCTGAAGGAAAAGAGGTGATGTCAAAGAGTTTGTGAAGTCAAAATTGTCGCAGCAATGTCTGAAGACTATATTGAGGGAATGGCCACTAGACTGGGAGGGGAGGAGGTTCACTGAGAGAGGCCATGAGATTATGATAAAGAGAGGAACTTGTAGGCAGCAGGGTCAGTGGTGGATTGGACAGGGATGTTAAAATCACCCAAATGAGGGTGGGGAGGTCAGAAGAGAGAAAGTGGGTGAGTCAGTAGCTTAGTTATTTTGGAGTTGGAAGGATGGGGAAGGTGGCCAGTTAATAACTACAACACAAAGGTGAATGGGACAGAAAAGCCGAATGGCATGGACCTCAAAGGAGGAGAAAGAGAGAGAGGGCTCAGGGCAAATTAATCAGAAAGTGCAGCAGGGTGTATGAAGGACACCCACATCACCATCTTGTAGACCTCCAGGTCTAGGGGTGTGAGAGAAGGAGAGGCTACCAGTGGAGAGGTCGGCGGGAGAGGTGGTGTCAAATGGGGAAATCCAAATTTCAGTGATAGATAAAAGGTTAAGGGAGTTGGATATGAAGGGGTCAGGGGTGGAAGCCAGTTTGTTGCAAATAGATCTGGCATTCCAGAGGGAGCAAGCAAGATGGAGGGAGTGGAGAGGGTAAATGAGGATGAGGTTGGCATGTTTGTAGGATCAAGGAGGAGAAGTACATTTGGAGTGGTAAGAGTGAGAGAGTGTAGGGATAGGGTAGCATCCTGGGATAGGAGGGTGGTCACCAGTGGCAAGAAGGTGGAGGGAAGGAGATGTGTGAGTGTGGGGTTTAGAGGGATGGGAGCAAGAAGGTGGAGTAGAAGGATGGTGTAGGAAGGAGGTAGAGAGAAGGGGAATGGGACATGGAAGCAGTCAGGTCTGAGTAGTTGAGCAAGGGAGGAGAGGAGGCAGTGGAGGACTCAGGGCAAATAGGAGCCAAGAGTTATAGAATGAGAAAAGGGTTAAGGGATGAAGAGGTGTCGCAGGGATAAAAGGAGAGGGGAAAAATGAGAGAAGGAAAAGTATGAGAAAAAGGCGGCCTGTGAAGAGAGGGGGATAGAACAGTGGCAGGAAGACAATTGTTAAAATGTGAAATGAAGGTAATGAATCAATGAGAACAAATGGGAAACAAGAGCAGTGGTGAGGAATTAAATAGAAAAAGAATAGTGGTACAAATGCAAGTGGGAATAATGGGAAGTTTTGACTCTGGAATACAAATGAAATAAAAGCAATGAAAAGAAAGCAGAGCTAAGGATGGAAATAAAGGCAGAGAGATCTATAGCAAGTCAATGGCTATGTAGGTAATAAAGACTAAGCTAGGAGGCAGAAGAATAAAATAAATGGTCTTATGGAGTATACAGTGAAATATGCGAAATATGGAGTTAGATGGTTGTCCAAAGGAGAAAATAAAGTATTAAAGGTCCAGTGACGTACAAGCTTCAAAGGAGGTGATGTATATTAAATAGAAAAAAACTTCAGCACCATTAAAGGGCAGCCATTGTGACATTGAAAAACTAATAATAATTTTATTACAGAAAAAGAACGTTTTGTTTTTCAGTTTGTTCATTGTTTAATATTTAAAATAGAAAAAATATGTTTTGTAAAATCTGATAGCAGTAAACTGTCTAGTCATAATTTTATAGGAATTTATGATGTCAGTATGGACATTTGATGGAAACTCCAACTAATATCTTATTTTCTCTTAGATATTAAACAATGACTAAATTGGCAAAGAAAAATATATCAAACAATAAATGTCATAGTGAACAGATCACTAAATTTTATGAACATAAAAAGCCTATATTTGACTTTCCACTGCAGCTCCTGGAAAGTAAGGTATGACTACATTACAGTGTACGAGCTTTAGTACAATGTTCTGATGTGGTCTGATAGAGGTAAAATAGCTGAGACTGCAGTCATTTGAAAGGTTGGAACATCACTGTCCCTTCCTTTGTATATAAATCTTGCAATTCACACAACTAATTTCTATAGAGCAACTCTGCAAACCTGTCAGTGACTGTCCGTTTAGTTTAAAAGAAGCACCTCCTTCCAACATAGCAACCTGTTGTAGAGGTTTAAACGTGAGCATTATGGAATTACTTAAGTAGAAATCTTTCAGTTATTTCATGCATATTATTCAGAATAGTGCACAGACTTTGCTTTATATTAATGTCAAATGCTGGCTTAACATATTCTTTCTTGATTCTAAACATCATCTATCACATCACTGATAAAACAGCACGAGTCTTATATTTTTCTGAATGATTCTATCAGATAATTGTTGTATATGGAGGTAATTAAGCTTTGCATACATCCTTAATAACAAAATATCCTGTGTTTTTGTTTCTGTATATTATAGTCTTAATGGTGCTATTAGTGACTGTATTTCTATTTAATTTACAGTGTTTCAATCTATTTTAAATCTTTAAAGCTCAGGACTGTCCCTGGAAATTACGAATAGTTGACAACTATGATGATGCTTAGTTTTTTTATTTTTTTCTAGACAAATACTGTAGAATACTACAGTGTTGAAATATAAAACGTATTAATATATCTTTTCTGAACTTTCCAAACATTCTCCTTATCAGTCTGAGTTTTAAAATAAAACTAAAGTTCTCTTTCTGTGATATAAAAAGAAGAAAAATAAAGGGATCTCTATAATATTCAATGTCCAATTCTATGATTAGAAATTTAAAACCAAATTGGAGATGCTGACTGATGATGTAGATTATGCAGGAACATCAAATATCCATGATAATATCAAGGAGCACAAAGCTGGATATTTTAAGCACCGATAATTGAATTGTATTCTAAGTATAGGAATACATTTACAAAAACACAGCAATGGCACTGCATTACCTATAATTAAGGAACAAGGGATTTCCCCTCCAAAACTCATGCACAGATAATCAAGTGTCTGGTAATTGGAACACAGATAATTGAGGTTCCAGTGTATTACAAAAAGTTAGAAGCAAAGGAATAGCATTTAATGAATAGTGCACTGGTAAAGAACTTAATGCATGGAAAAATAGCAGTTTACCAGCTCGAACATAACCAATCTACGAATATACACATCCCACAGCCACAAGTCTATACATATCTTTGTTTTATAGTACAGAAAAAAAAGACATTGTTGATTTGAATAATAAAAATGGTTATGGAGATAAGCCATGTTGCATTATTGCATATAGCTAGTAGTCTACAGTAAATGAAGAATAGGGAACATAGTATGAGCGCACAAGGTACACAGTTATAAAGGGCTTATTAATAATTAATGGTCCAGAACAACAACAAATGTTAATTTTGGTTTGGTATACACCCAGATTCAAAATGTCTTATATCACCTATTACAGTAAAATGAGATTAAAATTATCCTTATGTGATAAATATGGTATATAGATGCTGTTGTCCACAGCTGCAATGCATGACTCTGGAAAAATCTTTTGGCATGTTATTAGTTTTTACACTATCTGACCTGGCTTTGTTCCATTTCATTTATTGAGTAAATTTTTTCAACCTTAGTTCACTTTTCATTCCTGAACTTTTCAGCTTTCTAACCTTTGCTTGGATTTCCCATTTACCTGCTCTTCACCTGTACTTTGCCAACTCAGCATAGAACTGTGGTGCCTACAAGTAGTGACAGATGCACACAGAGTTCTTACCTGATTACGATCTGTCCACCTACTACTGAATCCTCAGCCTAGCTCCCAACACATGGCTTTGGTCTAGGGAAAGGACCACAATTATTTGGGTGAAATGAAACAGAATGGAAGGAAGGGGTGTCCGAGGTGATGGGCATGAGTAGAGACCCTGCACTCTACTCCTAATGCCAACACCCCAATGTTGGCCTGGGCGTGGGACTGCAGATATTTGTGGCATGGAAGACTCCCAAGTGAATATCTTACTTACTGATCTACTGGTGAGGGGCTCACCAAGGAAAAGACAAAACCAAACAGAGGAGTTATTGATAAATAGAGTTAATGCTTACCAAGGACCATCTGTGTCTTGACAATAAGAGTTATCTCAGATGTGATAAATTATCCTAATATCATATACCACACTAATTGACCTTCACTTTTCACATGATTTCTGGAATATGTAGACACTTCTTGTTTGACACGTTTTGTCACTACTTGGAAATGTATTTAAAAGAAAAGACTCAACTGTGAGCACCAAGCAACATCTGAAAGAAACAGATCTGGGGATGTTTATACATAATGTCAAAAAATCCCTTTGAACATGCTGACAACAGTTTCTAAGAAGTGAAGGATCTAATCAATCCCCAATACAGAGTTTTTTTTTATCAGGCTGCCCCTCAAACTAAACAAGAAGATTGTTTAAAGAGACAGATTAGAAACCAATGGCAACTTTGAAAAAACATACAGATTTATGGGAACCAAAAACTAACGTATGCATATGATAACAACATCTCTGCCCAAACATTATGATAAGAAAATAAAAGCCCGAACTAAATCATATGTAAGTATGGAGCAAGCAAAACAAACATCCTGACTGTTCATATATTTTTTCTAATGCCAACATGCAACAAGACAGCATGTTTGAAAAAGTCAATTAATTTGTTATCATATCTGTTCTAACAATTTAAAAGATCCTTCTGCATTACAACATTTATACAGTAACATATCCTAATCTTTCCCTAAAACAATTTGTTTCTACCAGAAGGTATGCAGCAATATTCCTTAGAAATTTGAAATGAGCTTTTTAAAAATGCTATTTTTAATGTACAACTCTGTATTCAGAAAGGTTTTGTCCATCTTTTCGGCAAAAGTAACAGATTAACGTAAGCTTTTAATGTAGAATGTATAATGCAATGTCAGGAAGAATTGTTAAGTGTGCCATCCAATAGTGCATTATGAAAGGTTTTGATGTGTGGTTCAGTTACAAACTATTTTTTAATCATATCTCTGTGGTGCATTACCAGCTTGATATACTGTACAATAACTGTAATCCACGTAGATTCACTTTAATTGCTCTTCCAATAATTAAGTTACTTTACCGCTTTTTTTGTATTTAGAAATACAGTAGTTTGCATCAGAACCTTTTTTTTATTTAAAGTAACTGCATTAGTAGAATCTTTGATCCTCTATGGCCTTTTTGGACATTCAAAGCTTTTAGGATAAAGGGTTTTTGCTCTAAATGAAAAAAAAACCTTTATTACTTTGTCATTTCCTTTCAACACAAGATACTACATCTATTTGAAATAAAAAAAGATATCACTAAAGAAATATCTTGGGGCAAGTGTGGCAGAAAGGAATTGCCCTTAAGTGAAAACTATCTTTAATGTATAGAAGTAATACATTTTTTTTTTGCTGATCTGGGTATAAGATACTGACATGTTCAAGAGAACTAAATATATTTCATTGTTCCTAGATTTGGGTGAAGCCTGTGTAAATCAAAGATTTGCTTCATATAATTTTTAACCAGCCTGAAAGACATTCATATAATGCATAGTTTAAAACTTGACAAGTACTAAAGTACACTGGCTGTTATTGTTCATGTAAGGGAAATATTCACGGGGGAGCACTGGCAAATTTTAGCCCATGGGGCAAGACTCGACTAGGCCTATTAGGAACATTTTAAAGGAAAAAAATGCAGGTGACCCAGCCCAGGGTAGCCTACTATGGGACCCACCTGGGGGGCAGATGCCCCCCACCCCCCCAGCACCGCCTGCCCCAGAATATTTAGGTGACATATCTGACCCCACAGAGCCGGTAATCTGATTTTTGTAACCTTTGTAGGCACATCATTATCTATGCATTTTGTTTATATCTTTCTCTATATCTTTGTAGCCACATTTTTATCTGTACATTATTGTAGATATGAGTGGTTTGGATTCTGAGAAATCCGACAGATCCTAATGTAGGGGTACCGTGTCGAACAGAGTCATGACTTGGTTTCTTGCACCAATATCTGAAAACGAGGAAAAACATAATTTCTGTTAAAATGTCAGTTCTACCATGGTGATTTTCTATATATGGCCCCCACTTCCGGTTCTCAGCTGTTATTTTAAATTTGATAGCATGTGGGGAGGTCGTTTGCTGCAATTGTATGCTTATAACGATGGCTGGAGAGGGTGAATGAGGCAGTCAATATATATTGAAATAGCTGAGATTTTACTGCTGAAATCTTAGTTTATATACAGATCAATCTGCACTAATTGTGTGCTGATAAAGTGGTTGTGAGTAAGGGAATAGTAGACAATCAGTGACTTGGAGAATTGCAAGGTAACAGTCTCTACTTTCCCTATATAATTGTGTGTTCACCTTGTGTGATGACACCAACAAGTAGCTCCAACTTCAAATAGTCTTACTCCTCTTGTCAATCATGGATCAATCTACAAATGAGGAGCATACCAGTACACGCAGGAACAAAAGTATGAGAGAGCAAGCTCCACATATTGTTTGTCAATCTCAAAGAAAACATCAGCTCTTAATGTAAGGATTAAGGGAAAAGTTTCTGATGAATGTGGGGATTTGCCTAAAAAAATAAAAATTGCTACACCACCTACAGTGGCAAGAAAAGGCTATGACCATGGCCAATTTTTGCTAGTAGTGGTGCTGTACACATTCTAGAATGTCCATTGTAGAAACGAGTGCCCAACATGGTAAGGCATCTTCGGTATTCACATTCACCACCTTCTCACTCTGAGTGTAGGTCAGTAACCTTCAAAACAGCCACATCAGTACATGAAAACAATGCTGAGGCTGAAGAACAACTTGGGAATTCACAGAATCCTGAGGTGAGTCAAATGGTGTCCATGAGTGCTATATGTGAGTCTGACATTTCAGATTCTGACACTGTAATTATAGAGCACCCTTCTTCCAAAATTTATCAACCATTCGAAAATGTGAGGATGAGTAGTAATGATTGTGATTTAGACATTGAAATTGAGGGTGCTATTTTGGAAGTTGCTAATCTGCAACAGGATGAGAGGGATAATTGTGGATCTGAAAATAATGAATGTGTTTTACTTGAATATGATAATGAGGATGATGTTGATTGTATCCAAGTAAGGCAGCCACCAGCCACTTTTTCCAAGTATTGAGAACCCGTTAACCGGACTCGTGGTGACGATCATTCGGACGCTCTGTTTTTCAAATGGGAGGCATAAACGGATCCGCTGCATTATCCATACACATCGGATAGTATTTGGTATTTGGAGACGGTCTTCGGCACAAGCATTTATTACGGGAACACGGATGGTTTCCCTACTGAAAGGTGAAGACGGCTATCAATGTTGCACACCTGACATCCGTTACATCAGAAGACTGTCTCCGCCACATGTACCTGTTACAGGAACATCGATGAGATTGCTATTGTAAGTTGATTTTCAATAGAACGTGTCTGATTATTTGTAACAGCTCCGTATTTTCTACAATATAACGAAGTCAGTAACTGTTCTGTTCATTTTGGGATTCCAGTAGCGCTGTATTACACTCCATATTTTATATTACAGCCACCAGTGGTACTACCTCATGGACATGATAAGCGCCTGGGAAAAAGACCAAAAAATCCACCTGTTGCGTATGGAAATATTTTTATCCCAAACAAGATAGCATCTGTCAAGGCATCTGTAGCTAGCTTCATTCAAGTAGTTTACCAAAAGCGGGAAGATCATGTATAGTTACGAGCAGCCCAGCATCAGCTGCCAGCAGAGACCTTCAGCAGCAACCTCCTCATTATTAGTAGGTAGTCCAGCATCCAAATAACAAATGCAATCTGACTTCTCTAATGCAATCCTAGATTTCCAAAAAGGATCCTTGCATGCTAGGGCCACTGCTGCAGTCTATACAGAAGGGGACCAAGAAGACTAAGCAGAGTTTTAAACTATTGTCTTGTTTGCAAGAAGAACCAAGTATGACAGCCAGCATCCTTTATCACAGTGAATCACTAAAGCAGTAACAGCTATGTTAGCATTGGATTAGCAAAATAAAACTTCCCAAGTGCACAAAAAGAGCTGCTTTACAAATACACACAGTGTTACCCTGCTGAAAAGGAAAAAAAGATGAATTCAAGAAAGCGTGTATGAGTGAATTGGCACACTTTATATAAAACAAAGAAATATAACAGTCAACACTTATTCTGAGAACAATTCTTCATAAGTTCTTCCATGACACCCTTGAATTTCTCCTATGGATATATAAAATAAATAAACAAAAAAAAAAGCAAAATTTAGTGTATTGAAATAAAACAATGAATTTGATCAATAAAAGAAAAGTGAAAATTCCAGTTTCCAAATAAAAGTACAATTTAATGTCTTTTTAATATACAACATCTTACACTATTTTACATTATGGCCTTCGCCCACCTATGCCTATCGTCTTGTCTAAAATGCCTATTGATACTGCTGCTGATATCCGTCTATCGAGCTTTTATTACTGCCGCTGATCTACATCTCCATAATTTGTCACATATGATGTCTACTGCTAAGAATAACAAATAAGTTAGTGGTCTTCTCCCACTATTTCACTTCTTAGTGCAACCCACCTTGGTCTATCTTCTTTTCTAAAATAACCATCCTATCAGCCAGTGCTCTGCCTGTAGGTTTTAAATGTGTCTTTTACCTTATTCAACTGCCATCCTACCTGCCACTACTATGCCACTATTTTTCAAATTAATTGTTTATTTTTTAAACTGTCATGTGTTTGAGCCGCTGCTCTGTCACTATTTTTAGCCAGCCAACTCGCTGCAGTTTTTGATCAATATTTGTGAAAATATTGACAGTTGTGAGGTGGTCATTAGAAAATAGATGGTAACTGAATGCTAATGATATAAATGCGAATGTAAGAACAAACCGGTTTAAAATTATTGATCTGTTTTTCATCACTTTCAATGAAATCCAGACATCCATTGTCTGCACAATATACATCAAGGTAAACCCCTCCTCTGTGCTCTTAGGAGATGCCCCTGCAGAGTAAAAGTGCTTGTATGTAGCCACATTATTGTGCTTCCCATTTGTGATATCACAATAGTGAAGATGACCATTTTTTGGTAAAATGTAAATTGTGGAATGTTGAAGTCTTATGAAAAAGTTTTAAAGCAGTTATCCGGGGAGATATTATCTCCTTCATAAAAAAAAATCAACAAGAAGCTTATCTAAAAGCCCAAATTGACTTGACAGATTCTTTTATGAAATTCAAGCACCAACCCACACCAGAAAATAGGACCCATTACCAACAAAAATAAATCCATTTCAATCATATTTTACAACAGCAAGGTGAGCACCAAATAGCTGGGGTAAATTTACTTTTTATAGATTTAGCAACAAATCTGTCAGGCTCCTCTCCAATTTATTGAATGGGATCAAAATGTACACTACTATCCCGTCTTTACAAACAAGTGATGGCACACTTAAACATAAGGGGACAGAGATTATCGGGATTCTAAGAGCATTTTATACTAAACTTAATACACAAGATCCAATTAATACAGCTTTACGTGACTCTTTATGGAAGTCAATATCCCTTCTCAAATTGACAGACCTACCAACTGAATCTCTATTTGCAGCCATTTCCACTGACAAAGTCCTCAAAGCGATCAGGATTCTAAAATATTTTAAATTTCCGGGCCCAGATGGACTTAACAAAGAATTGTATAAAATTCTCCAAGAAAGATGTAACGATTTTTTTCAATGTAATGCTCTCAGATAATAAGATTCCAACACATTTTAATAATGCTATAATCAAAGTGCTCCCCAAGACAGAAAGAAACCTTACACTCTCAGTAACTTAAAGACCCATTACTTAACATGTATTATAAACTCTTTACAAAGATAATGGCAAAACTACTGAAAATATTATTACTGGGATTAATACATAGAGATCAAATGGGATTTATATGGGGACGGTACTCTGTGACAAACGTCAGAAAGTGTTGACGATTCTTCACGCTCTTGAGGGGTCAAAGTGGATGATCCTAACCTATTATTATCTTTAGATGCTGAAAAAATATTTGATCTTGTGACATGGGATCATCAGTTTGAATCTCTCCACAGATTTGGATTCCCTGACCAATATATAGACACTCTGAAAATTTTATATGAAACCCGTACCACGCAAATCCTAGCAAATGGTTTTATTTGTTCTCTATTTGTAGTGGAGAGAGGTACAAGACAGGGATGCCCATTATCCCCACGACTGTTCACACTAGCCTTAGAGGCGTTGGCAGTGGCATTGAGAACTAACTCAGACTATCACTGCATTTATTCACAAAGATGTGACAATAAATTGGCATATACTACTCATGATTTCTGATCCCGAAAGATCTATCCACACTATCTTACATACTATTCACTGATTTAGTTCTTTTGCAGTGTACAAAATCAATGTTGTTTAATCTGAACTGATGCTATTATTGGGAATTCACAATATTATGAGTAATGTGGAACTCACCTCCCAGTTCATATTATCTTCCACTAAAATCAAATATTTAGGAATTTACATTCCTGCTAAATTACATAATCTATATGCCTTTAACTACCCACCTATTATCAAAAAAATATCATCAGTTATGCTTAATTGGCATCCCACTATCCCTCTTGGGCCGCAATAATACCATTAAAAGCATATTTTTTCCTAAATCATCTTATCTGCTTTAAATGCTCCCAAAAGGCCTAACTAAATCTGATTTACATACATGCACCACATTATTTTCTACATTTATATGGCAATCCACGAAACCTCATATAGCCAGACATAAACTGATCCTTGAAAATGTCTAAGGAGGTTTAGGATTACCAGACATACTTTTCTTTACATGAGCTTCCTTGTTTCACTAGGCTTTAGATTGGCTCCTTCAACTTGAACATTTTACCAACTAAACACTGAATGAGGCATTATTTCACTTATTTTCCCCAGCGGCTTTACCACATTTAGATCCTTGATACCTACACAGTTTCATCATTATATCATATTCAAAGATATTTATAAAGAGATGTAAAAAAATAGATTCCCCCAAGTCTGGAAAATGATAATTTCATTGCGTGACGGGTGAAAGGGATAATAGCAATCAAAGATGTAATTGACCTGGAGGAAAACTATACAACAATTGTGAAAAAAAGCTGGTATCCCAAACACACAATTTTATATGTATCTGCAACTCTGCCACTATATAGACTCAATACAATTACTGATAATAACACCTGAAAACCCTGACAGTTTATATACCTTACTCACCTTTCTAAAATCATCACCTTATAGGATTAGAAATCTATACACTGATCTCATCATTACAGGCCAAGCAGCCACCTGCAGACAAACATTTGAGGCATGGCAAAAGATATCCCCAACATGAATGATTCGAACACTTTAGTCCATTACTTTGAATCCATATGAATATTCCTAACCTCAGCTTGTCTTCAGAAGGTTCACCTAAAAATGATTCATAGGGCTTATATTCCTCAATCCAGACGTCAATTCATGATCGAAGAGGAAACGGGGCTATGCCCAAAATGTAATACAAAAATAGCAGATTTAACACTTAATTTTTGGGATTGTTGAAAAATCAAAAATACCTGGAAGAAATATATTAATTTAATTAACCATAGCATCAAAATACATGTACCTGTGACAAAATAACCACTCCTCCCTGCTCATTTTTATCTTTGGAAAGATGCTCTACCTTCCACTGAAACGTTTCCTACCCTAACAGTAATAGCCATTATGACTAAACAACTGATTTTAAGGCAATAGACATCCCCAATCCCTCCAACCTTGGGTAATCTTCAGACAACGTTATTAGACATAATTTATCTAGATAGAAAAGCTACACTCCCTGATATCCAAAAAGCAGTAATAAAGTTTCACAAACAATGGGGATTGTACATCGAATCATTAGCAACTCCTAGTCAACAAAATATTTTCAATCTTTTTTGAACTCACTACATGGTATATTCTTAAACTACTGGACTGTAACTAGATAAACCCTGCCTTCACAATTATAAACCCCCTACAAACTATAACTGCTATAATTAGTTTCTCTTTTTGTTACCACCCTTAATATCTCCCCTATATGTATATACACTTTTTACCTAAATATTTCCTTACCAATAGAATAATCGATTCATACTTTAACGTAGGCAACTACCATTCTTTCAGTCCCACTTATTTATATCCCCTCACTCCCATTTATCCATATTGGACTTTTTTATTTTTCTCGGATACCCTATATTGTTATACATCATAATATTATAATTATACATCATTATACACACAATATTCCTATTTTGATTGATATGCACAAACAATTTCTAAGCTGGATTTCCCCTCTCACAAGTTAACACATCTATTGATTATGGTATCATTATCAATATATCATTATATGTTTAACTTAATAAGTTATGATGATGAATAATGTGCTTTATTGATCTTATTATTGTAGTTGTTTTCTCCTTTTAAAAACAATCAGAAGGTTTTAAAATAAAATCTTGACACACGCCTGTGTTGTGTAATTTCCCCCTCTCCAGAAACTTGTCTAATAATTTAATGAAATGATTATTTACCAATTATGAAATGATTTTCTTGGAAAAAATAAGCAACGTACTTAGAGTTTTCCGATAAAATGTACACCACAATGAATGGTCAATTGACATTGACATAAGTTCTCCAAAGATTGTCGGATTTGTACTTTTGCAGTTGGGAATAATTATGTAACAATGGTCATATCACAATACACAGTAAATATATGATCCCATTTATTTTTCTAAAACTTATATACTTTGCATTATCTTTAACTTGACTACTACGAGAATTGGGTTTATAAACTGTATGCCATATAAGTGGTCCTAATTCTCCTGCTTCCCCAACTACATTACTCAATGGTTTGGGAGTGTGTATGCCCACAGGTTGCCTCCCTCAGATCCACTTTTTGGTTATGATCAGTGGTGAAATTGCGAGTGTATAAGGTGGTATGCCATACATCCACTTCTCCTACTACCTTCATTGTAAAATTAAATTGTATTGAAATACATTCCCATTACATTTTTCATACCGCCGCTTCTAAGTTTCCATACCACCATTTCTAAATATCCAGTTCAACCGCTGGTTATGATGGTAGAGGAAGTGTGGAACACAATCAGACACTAATTGTATTGATAATCTTGAATGGTCCAATAAAATAAGGAGCTAATTTCATATTAGGGTCCCTGAGGTTGAGATTCCAGGTTAAAAGACAAACTTTATCATCAGGAACCAACTTCTTATTGGCAGTGGCTTTGTAGCATAGAGGTATCTTAATTAGATTCTTTTGACTGAAGAGCAGATATCGGAGAACTCCTAGAAAAGAGACTCAACTGAAGGAATTCGGAAAATAAAACAGGCGACAAAATAAGGAGACAGGGATGATGACTATGTACATGGAAGCGGAATCAAGACTGTTGTGAGCAAATTCTACCCAGGGTAACAAATCAGACCAGTTATCCTGGCTAGCTGAAATGTACATCCTTAACATTTTTATAGCTCCCGTTTAGTCCTCTCTGTTTCACTGTTGGATTGCGGATTATTATTATTTATTTATAAGGTGTCATAGATTCCGTAGCACCGGGTACAGAAGCATGTAACAAATAGATGAAGTAATACAAATAAGTAGCACAGGTGAGTGTGAGTAATGCTATGGGGAATCACACAGAGTACAGTAAAAGACATGATAGGATGTACGAAGGAGTCGGACAGTAGACAGACATTGGACAATATGTAGATAGGACCTGTGAGAGCTTACATTCTATCTGCAGATAATAGGCTGTGAAGAAATTAAGTTTAATTCAGATATTCTTACCATGTAGGTTTAAGATATCCTTGATGAATAAAGAATCCAACACATTTGCAGAAGGAATGATGAGAGAAAAAGAGCAGATCCACAACTACCTAAACAGTATTGCTCCCTTTGGATGGAGAAAGACCCATTACAAAATTCAATGGAAGATGAGTCCAAGGTTTGTCTGCTATGGATAGTGCTAGGAGAGAGCCAATAAGACTTTGGCAAGGTGTGGTGGCCACAGATACTACTGGCTGAAGCAAAGCATAAATGTCTTGATGAAATAACATTCAACTCTGACAAATTTTTGCCTTTAAACACATTGCTGTTTTAAATTTAGGTGTCAAAGTCGCCAAATATCGATGATTTACAGTAATCGCTCTTTAATACATTTACCTCCGGGAATTTTTTTCAACATCTGTATGTCCAGTGAATCAGAAGGAGTGTGCCCAGGATAACAATGAGGACCAAAGATTGGGAAATATATATGTTTTTTTTTGAGGGATGACCAGAAGAAGAACATGCTGTGATAGCCAAAATGCAATTTGGATCCAACACTGGTTTGAGCTTAAGGGGAGGCTTGAATTCAGAGGGGTCAATGGGACATGATAATGCATTGGTTTTAATAATTTTTATGCAGGTCTGTAGGTAACCAAGAGATCAAATTGTGAAAAGAACAATGACCAACTTGCTTGCCTTTGGTTTAATATTAATTAATATTGTAAGTAAAGAATATTTTTGTGGTCAGTGTAAATGATTACAAAGAATAGAGTTTCCTCAAGCAAATCTCTCCACTCTTTCAGAGCTAATTTGATAGTTAGGAGTTATCTATGCTTGGTACCATAGTTTCTTTCTTGTGGGTAAAGATTCCACAGGGGTGCAGTTTCCGTGAAGAAACCTGCACCTATATCTATATAAGTGGCACCTAATATAAAGGAACAAGATAAGTCTGTTTGCTTCAGAATTGGAGTAGAGGCAAATTCTTTTTTTAACTGCTTCGAGGATTGATTAAGGCCATATTTGGGTGCAGCCAGAGAAGAGTAGCCTTTAATAAACTCTTCCCACTGATGAAATTGGCATTGTGTGCCAGGACTATATTAATTTATGGGAATTTTGCTACTTTTGGACTTTGATATTTAAACATCAACTACAAACAAATCTTTGACTTACTTTGCTGGCTGTCAGTTGGTAGTGTTATTTAGCCTGATAAAGAGTGCGT
This sequence comes from Mixophyes fleayi, assembly GCF_038048845.1. Classification (NCBI taxonomy): domain Eukaryota; kingdom Metazoa; phylum Chordata; class Amphibia; order Anura; family Limnodynastidae; genus Mixophyes; species Mixophyes fleayi. Next base: position 193,053,682 of record NC_134406.1, read on the forward strand.
TTCCACAATCTCATCTTCTTTGGAGCGTACAACAAACTTTTATAAGACTCAAGTGGACACATATCATAGGGAGGATAATTATAACCATACTACTTTGTAGTCTTCGATCTATGATCAGCTATTGGCTCTGAATCAATTTATTACATATTTTAAGTATCTTTAATACTCTACCCACTCCCTGGTGTCAAGTCAACGACACTGCTTGTCAAAGAGCATTGTAACTGCTACTATATGTCTCTGAATACCAGCTAGATTTGAACATTTCCCAGCCTCTTAGGAGAATCTCCAATCCAATGATCTGATGCAGCACTGTACAGACACATACTATTCTTAATCCTCCTCTCCCATTCTTCAGGAGATAGACAGAAGAGCCCAGGCAAACAAGATAGACTCTGAGCTCAAGATACCAAATGAACACCATCCCCTCTGGAATGACAGATGGACAGTATAGTTTTCAAGGGCCAATTAAAATACAAAAATGTGACCTATACAGTCCTGATATCCCCTTGTGTTTTATTTAAGTCATAAATTAAGCTTGAAAGAGCAAAACTTTATGAGAAATATTGACGTCACATTTTTCCATTTATTCTATATAGGTATTAGTAAGACGGTGTCTAAGGCAGCACCTGTAAAGAATGGCACCTGGTTTATTTGTTTTAATCCATTTGCAATTTTTTCTTCACAAACTATATTTGCCAAGCTTTTATTATGGGCATTTCTGAGGTTTACTTGTGGTTGGAGGATTAGTTTCAGGAAAATATTACATCCCATTCAGGAGACAGCAAAAATTGCATATCTACCTATCGGGCCTCATCCTAAGGTCTCCTAAGAAGTTGTATTATCTTTATTATAATTGTGTTGCCATTATGGGAACATGCCCTTATTGTCCTTGTCCACCCACTTTTCAGCTCTCTAGACTTAAGGAGACACAAATCACTTCTCTAAATCCATTTCTACTTCTCACACACTAATATTTTCCCTCTCTATAAATATACATTGCCACACTTTCATGTAGCAGTGAACCAGCTGGTCGGCTGAACTAAGGAACAAATACTGCTGCTATAATAAACATTGGTTTTAAACAGATAAATTATCCAGATTAAGTTCCCTCCCAACCATTTAACCATACATTTTATCTGTCAGTATATTCATGTATATTTTAGTGGAAGCTGCAGTCATAAAGTGTGATCAGCTTGAAAGGGAGGAAGGAGGGGGCTACTATTACTGTAAAATATAAAAGGTTAACCAGAAAGAAAGAAAACTTTATCTGCAAGCACTATGTAAAGAAATCAGCAGTACAATGCATAAAATAGTATATTGGGGTATGTGTGTGCTGTGATTTTCTTTTATGCTACTCCTGAAATATTAAATATAAAAAGTTACAATAATTTTAATTTTACTTACATTTATTCTGCATATGAAGTATTTCATTTTTGTCCCAAATTTCAAGCAAAGCTCTGTTTTATGGATTTGTCAATTGAAGTATTTGTCCCTAGAAATACCTTTATTTTGTTGTATTAAAAAATAACTTTTATTTACCCCCACATTCACCAAGTACCCCTTAAGTATGTTTATTTTTCACTAAGTTCATCCCAATTGCCACCATGCATTTTACCTATTTTGCAAGTGCCCATTCTGATAAATTTTGTATGTATTCTGCTTTTTTAATAAATGTTAAGTAATTTTGAGTTAGATTTAATAGATAGAAGTAGCACTTCAATCTATCAGAGGTACCACATGTGGTACACATACCACAGAACACAGTAGATGGAAATGTAAAAACAGACTTTTGTATGATCTAACTCTTCTTATTCTGTGTATATGTTCAACTGCGCAGTGACATTTATTTTATTCTGTACACACTATGTGATTTGTATGTTATATAATAACATTAGTTAGGCCCAGTGATTTCATTGCTTTGAGAGCATAGTAACCAATTTATTGAAACAATGATATCCATAGATATAAAATAGAAAGGATATAAAAACAGGAACTGCGCATTGTAAAATGATACATTGCATAAATGTTTTATAAATAATTATTGTGTTATTTTGATATAAGTGCATCATTAGCACTTACATGTTCTATTGAGTTATTTTTGTGTTTTACGTACTGTATTTTTGCTAAAATGATTAATATATTAATTGAATTATATTTCATCCACAGTGGTCATTTGTATGTTGCATAATTTACAACTGTCCCTATTTTATAGGGACAATTCCAGGTTTTAAATATTTGTTTTGGAAATGTGTATCCCTCTGAGGTGTCCTATGTTTCAAAATTGACCAACTATGCTATGCAATTTTTTTAATTCTGCATTTCAGATGTAATTCTTACCATGTTTTCTTATTTTTTAGACATCAGAAGTTACAATTTATAGATGAACAGTTAAAATGCAATATATTAATCAAATCCAGTATACCTGACATGATGGGAATTATAGTGTTTCAAAGATCACACAGACACTGTTTCACACTCTGTATTTAGTTTCACCATCTCAGCAGCAAATTATCTTTACGTTTTAGTAACAATGAGTAAATCCAAAAAGAGGTGGAAATAACAATGTTACACTGCGCAACATGGTGCCATCATTAACAAGTGCCTAGGGCAGCATATATTCTAAATACAGCCATTTATACCTGTTTCCATCTGGGGCACACCACAAACAGTAACGCAGAACATTATGCTTTGTTGCCTTTGTCATGATCGCACAGCCTGTTTCAGATACAGCAATCGTAAATAGCTGGCTGTGATTGGAATTACCAATAAGTACACCTTTTCTGCCACCATGAATGGAATTACTATGGCATCCTTGCGGTCACCAAAACCATTTATTAGTGTTTCACACTTGAATCACATGCACATGTAGCATGAGCCTTACTTGGCTTTGTAAGTTCACAAAGAATCACGAAGAATACACTAGAATAAATTTAACAATGTTTCCAAGGCTTAATTGCAAAACAGTCAATAACAAGACATACAAAATAAGTTGCACAAATAAGTTTCAGAAATAAAATAGGAAATAAAACCGGAGTCACTAACTTGGCGTGAGAGGAGTACACTTTGGGAAAGATGGTACACTTCAATCTAGATAAATCTCCTCAAAAAAAATGAACAATTTTACTAGGTAAGTCAACTGATTTAAATCTTTCTCACATAGCTCTCACCCCCACCTTTGGGATGTTAGCTCTCAGTTAAGACAGATTAATTCCTAGAATGACACAGGGATTTCAAAGTGAGTTATCTATCCCTGAGATGGGTCTGGCATCTCAGAAGGCATGATTCTCACCTCTGCTCGTTCTGCTCGGCTGGTCATGTCCACATTCTTTGTATACACAAACTCCTCAGAGATGCTTATCTGTCCCTGGGCCTAGCTAATTTCAAAAGACTCTTTGTCAGTTGCTCTGGTCACTTAGGTCAGTCAGCAAAGCACACTTTGAAAGGTTACATACAATATACACATTTTCATACATGAATATTAATGGAAAAGAACAATAATACATCATCGTCACACCCTTCCTAAATTGGGAATTGGTTGTGCATCTTGTTGTGCTCTAGGTTGACAAAAATAATGTGTGCTGCTTAGCCGCATATTCTGCGGTTAACAAATGCGCCTTAATGTGTGCAAACTTACAGTATGAAAATCATACATTTACAGTATATTTATTGTTCTCCCATAGATTACTGCAATCACAAATAGTCAATTTTTTTTAATGGCAGACAAACTCTATCTTTGTTACACTTGCTGCTAGTAGTATGCCTTTATTCTACGATAAAAAGCAAATATAAAGCAAACATCCAATATGGTGTTTTATTTATAAGGCAGACCTCCAATATAGTGTTTAATAAATAAAGCTGACCTACAATCTGGTATTTAGCATATAAATGAGATCTCCAATCTAGGGGTAAATGTATCAATATGCGGGTTCTTCAACACCCGCGTGTTCAGCCTCTTCCGCGATTAAATTTCAAGCGGCGCTGCATTGTAAAGGGAAGTTAACCCTTTACAATGCAGCGCCGCTTGAAATTTAATCGCGGAAGAGGCTGAACACGCGGGTGTTGAAGAACCCGCATATTGATACATTTACCCCCTAGTGTTTAATATATAAAGCATACAGTAAATCATGTGCCTAATATATAAAGCAGACCTCCAATATGGTGCTTAGCATACAATGCAGACCTTCAATCTGGTGTTTAGCATATAAAGCAGACCCCCAATTTTGTGTCTGGTACTAAAATTAGACCTCCAATATGGTGTTTGCAAATAAATGAAACCTCTAATCTGGTGTTTAGTATATAAAGCAGACCTCTAATCATGTGTCTAATATATAAAGTAGACCTCCTATATGGTGGTCAGCATACAATGCAGACCTCCGATGTGGTGTTTAGCATATAAAGTAGACCACCAATCTGGTATTTAGTGTATAAAATATACCTCCAATCTGGTGGCTAATGCATAGCAGACCTTCAATCTTGTGGCTTTGGTTAGTTAATAACAGTCTTCCAACCCGGTGGCAAGTGAACTAGTGTATAGAAATTTCTCCATTGTGGTGGTTAGTATATAGCAGAGCTTCAATCTGGTGGATATTGTGCTAATGAGTTGCAGACCTCACATCTTGTGGTTAGTGTAGAGCAGACATCCAATTTAGTAACAAGTATAAATCAGACTGCCAGTCTACTGGCTAGTGTACAGCGTAATTCCAATCTGGTGGCTAGTATATAAAGCAGACATCTGGTTGTTCATTTATAGAACATATTCAAACTGGTTGATAGTATGTAGCAGACCTCCAATCTGGTGTATATTGTTTTAGCAGACTTAAAATCTGGTGGCTGCTGTACAGCAGACCTCCAATCCGGTGGCTACTGTATAGCACACCTCCAATACAGTGGCTACTTTATAGCAAATGTCAAATCTAGTGGCTAGTGTAAAGGAAATCTCTAGTCTAGTTGTGTAGGTATACCAGACCCCCTAACTGGTGGCTAGTGCCTAACTGGTGGCTAGTGTATAAAGCAGACATTTAATCTGGTGGATGGTGTATGAAGCAGACATTTAATCTGGTGACTAGTGTATAAAGCAGACCTTTAATCCAGTGGCTAATGTATAAAGCAGACCTTTAATCTGGTGACTAGTGTATAAAGCAGACCTTTTATTAATCTTGCAGCTAGTGTATAATGCAGACAACAAATATGGTGGTTAGTTTAGAAAAGATTGAGAATCTGGTGGTTATTGTATAAAGTATACCTCCTACGTAGTGGTTACTATATATATATATATATATATATACATTTCTTGGCTAGTGTAAAAAGAAGACCTTCAAAATAGTAACTAGTATATTTATGAAGACCTCCAATCTGCTGGCTAGCACTTAACAGAAAAAACTGCAAATCTGATGACTAATGTATAGCAGACTTATAATTTGGTGCCTATTTTATAATTGTTCTACAATCTGGTGGTTAGGGTATAGCAGATATTCCCACTATCCCCTGCATAATGTACTGTCTGTCTAGGGAGCTGCCAGGGCATATGCTGAGATGTTTGGTGCTGTCCCTGCAAAATCCTGAGCATTCGTGGGAGCTCAGAAGAGCAGTGTGGGTTCACATGAGGGTGGAACTACATTGATATGCTCTCCTAACTTTAGCCCCTGTAATGGCTACACCCCTTGCAGTGGCTGTTGTTCCACCATTGTGAATGATGCTCACTTAGCAAATCAAAATGTGTCAAAGCATTTGCTTCTTTTTTTCTGCACAGGGGGCCTCTGATCTTCTGTCATGCTTTACCATACTTACCACATTATGTAGGCCTTGTCCAGCACACTGATTTGTTTTCAATAAGGAAACTACACAGTGCAGTACATACAGAGGGGTTGTTGTCCAAAAGTGAACTGAATCTACAAGAAATGCTAAAAACCTAATTTGACATATTTTGCTATTTGCTTTCACAGGACTGTTCTCATGCTTTCATCTGCACAAAAACATGTTTGCCTACAGTATCCTTCTTCGCAATTAGTCTTCTTTGTCAGACCATTGCTAGGAAGAGCTGATTACGTATAAGTAATAAGTACGTATAGTACTCCATCATTTTCATATTATGCAATCTTATGCAATATGTATTTTGTTTCTAATGTTGTATTGTAAAATAAGCAAGGCAGAGACAGTAGCCAAATTATTACACAGTAGGTCCAGCTTTGTGGTTGGAGGGTGGGTCTGGGAGGCGGGCATCTCTTTACAAAAAGAGATCTGATAGATACTTCCTTCCCCATACCTTAAATGATTGAAGAACTATTTTGACAAGCTGAAAACATTATTTTCATGTTATGGCTTAATAATGGTTATAATTTTAACAATGCAATTCCACTCTTTTAGTTTTCACCTTTCTAGTGTGTCTGCATATTTAGTCATTTAAAACTACTACAAATACACATATCATATACTTTGTCTTTTAAAAATGTACACTGTCTCTTAAGAGCAAAACAACAGTTAGACACAAATGTAAAACAAACCCCAAAGTCTCCTAGTTGGCATATACAAACAGACAATGTATACACAGAGACAAAGAGCAGAGTTCTCGATACAATTGTCTGTTACTAATGATTTCCACCACAAGATGTCACTAGCACTGCTCTTGATTTTAACATTTTACAATTCCATGCTGTAAATGTTCTTATCGAATCCCTTTAATTCTTGCAAATATCTACCAGTAAATGTATAAAAAGGTATTACCAATTGTATTGAGTCAAAATAAAATATTGTAAAGCATCTTTTATAATAAAAGGATATTGTAACTAGAAAGTGATTTTTCTGAGACTTAACAGTATATGCATATTTTGCTTTACAACACTAAGTTATTTTTGACGAATGATTTTAAGTGTATGGTGACCTTGATAATGTTATAAAGCAATAAGTCAATACAAAGTTAAATGTAGTATTCTTATTGAAATGTATTCATAGATCATATTGCACGCAGCATTTATATAATTTTTATATACAATTAAAAAGTACATTATATATAGTAGCTTAGAAATTTGTTCATTTAATAACTTAAATGAATTGGAAGGGGAAAATGATAAGAGAGGAATAATAATTAGAAATTAACTTCAGACTAGTATTAAGTCTCCAATAACTGTGTCAATAAAAAACTTACATTTACTATGTAGACCGTGAGTCTGTCAATACACATTGTATTTTGATTTTGATTTTCAAAGTTTTTTTGTATCTTGCAAAAATATAAAATTACTTATTTGAAAAGTTTCATATGATCAAAATATAATGTAAACAAAAAATATTAATAATTACCTAAATTCACAAAGTAAAGTATTTATTAATAAAAGTTTACATCACAAGAGCATACTCTCAAAGTCCGGGATATCATATTTAAAGTTTTAGTTATACAAATAGCAATGATTTATTTCATGTATATTTTCTATAGGTACTTATCAAAATAAATGGGTCTCTATGCTATGTTTGTTTTCTGTTCTGGCAGTAGTCTTTTTATTTTTTAGGGACTCTCATTGTTTAGAGTAGGACCACCCTATTAGCAAAAGCACCGTGGAGTGGTGGGCGGCTTCAACATACATTTGCAAATGTGTGCAACTGAGACTTTTGCATTTTTATCTACAGTAGAAATAGCAGATCTGTTGCTGGCTATAGCAGTGTGCTGGGGGTATTTGTCTCTGTTTTTTTCCTTTTAGGATAACCCCACCCTTTCATGCACCTGCTATAGCCTATAAATTGATTTGAGCAACTTCCATTTCTTTAGTAGTCTTTTTATTATCAGCAAAATTATAATTGTTGCAAAAGAGGATCACCTGAAGGTATGATTTAAAATGACCAATCGGAACGCTTTGAAAGTCACATGATCCTACTAAACTAACGATACAGCAAGGAATTCCGAATTTATATCCTGTATTTAAGAAAATATAATAGCATTGTCTCAGTTGTATCGTTTTTAAAAAAATGTATAAGCCTTCTACCACTTTCAAAGTAACTATAGGAATGGACTACGAAGGGTAGATGGAGAAAAAGGACAGTTCAAAATTAGAAACAATAAGGAAACTGTAAAAATATTATAAAACAGTAACATCTTATATAAAAATGCTTGTAAAGTATGCCAATACTGAAATGGTTAAGTGCCAGCAAAGTTCTATACATTGCTGCCATTCTGTTGTATGCCTTCTTTGCTCTGCACTGAGCTAAAACAGGAAGGAGGGGAGGAAAAAGAACCCAGCAAAGAAGAAACCAGGAAGAAGTAAACTGTCTCTCCACTAATTTTGTCTCTATCTTGTTAACGGCATACAGAAAACTTTCATTTGTCACTGCTTAATACATTGAGTATTTTTGCCACCCTATAGAGCTTTATGGGGTTGGTGATACACTTTGAAAACTGACTAACCGCTGGTATTAAGCCATTGATAGGATGAAACAAAATAATATCTCTAGCAAAAACATTTGTTTTCACCTGAGATAGGGCTTTTCTCGATTTGATAAATTGGTGCTTAAATCCCTGTAGGGGTGCTTGGTATGATTTAACTTTTTTGGAGCAAAAAAAATCATAGAAAGGCACCACAAGGGTTAAGTATGATAAGACCATGTAATATGTGTGCTGACATTTTAAAAAAAGAATGGATGAACTCCAGGGAGGATGACTCTCAAAGATAAATACAAGTATTAATAATTTTAAGGAAGGGTAGTGAAATTGATAAACTAATACATTATACAATTTTCGTATATACTGATAGAGAAACATCTAAATTTTGCAATCAATGAAAAATAAGGTAATTAAAACTGAAGTTTATATAGTTGCTAAAATGATGTTTAATAAATACTGTGCAGACTATGTTACATGGAAAAAAAAGTCTAATTGAAATGAGAGACAGAAATTCAAAATAAAACAACAATTTTCATTGAGCTATTTAAAGATGTGCTGTCCAATAGGAGGGAATTCACCAGTGTATCAAAACTATTTTGAAATAACTTCAAAAAGTACCAATGAGGCTTCACAGTCCATTTTCTTGCCACAAAAATTACAGTACAGCACACTCTCAACTTCGCAGACAATGCTCTCATACTTCAGGCCAAATGGGACATTGTGGCGGTAGATATAGCAAGCCCTTTTGCCAAACCATCGTAAAAATATAAACAGATGAACCAAAAAGAGCCACACAAGTGGGTTGTAGCTCTGACTGTATTATTCTCCTTGTAAATATCAGTTGAGGGCGTATATTTCTTCTAAGGAAGTAAAAGTGCCTCATAAGGTTTTTTCTTTTTTTTATCCTGTCCAAACAGCTCACCTTGTTTAGGCCTTGCAACAAGTAGGCCCTAACATAATTAGAGGCTATCTCTCTGTTCACTCCCTGCATTATTGCCAGAGTACACAATGTTTATAATGTTACTCGTTAAACTTGCTCTTTTCTCTAATTTTTTGTGGCTCCTAGTTTTACTTTCAATTATTTGTATTTTGTTAAACTGTTAATATGTGTTTGGATGACAAATTGTTTGATTCTAGATACTACTTGATTCTAGATGTGTTTAAATGATGGGTGCACTTGTATAGGTATGTGTCACAGTATCAGGTGTTAGAATAGACCTCGAACCCTGCTTAGGTGATGACTAACCTCCAAGAGGTACAGAGTCTAACAGGAAGAGAAGTATTCACCAGGGATCCCTTCAAGGTGATATGGGCTTGGCTGCTCTCTAACCACAGGGCGTGGTCTTCTAGGAGGCACAGAGCAGGGGACGACAACTCGGATACAGATGAGACAAGGGGCTGAGCTGGAGCACTGGAAGGTAAGTACATAGATAGATCTGAGGAATGAGTTGGAATGGTAACAGAGCACTGGAGCACGGAGATCTGAGTAGGTAATAGAGCACAGGATCGATGGAGATGCACAGTGTTCTACGGAACAGGCCACAATCAGGGTTGAAAGGAAGATGACCCAAACTAGAGAATGAGGCAATGAGCTGCACAGTACATGAGTGCTGCGATCCTGGTGGACAGTATGGCCTGGAAGCAGGATCGATGATGATGCGCAATATTCTGCAGGTTAGCCACTTGATGGTGGAACAGGCAACACAAATACAACAGAGTGGTGGAAGCTGCAAGTAACTGAAGCGCTGAGGTCCTGAGACGTGATATAGCCTGGAAGCAGGATCGATGAGGATGCGCAATGTGCTGCAGGTTTACCACAGGTCTTGATTGTGGAAGAGGTAACACAAATCACAAATACAACAGAGAGGTGGAAGCTGCAGGTAACTGAAGCGCTGAGGTCCTGAGAGATGATATAGCCTGGAAGCAGGATCAATGATGATGTGCAATGTGCTGCTGGTTAAGCACAGGTCTTGTTTGTGGAACAGGTAACACCAGTGATACCAATAGAAGATGGCAGGAGTCTGAGAGAACAGCGTCCTCACAGGAGGTGAAACCTGAAGGTCTGACAATGGAAGGTGGGAGGAGGTGCCTTAAATATTGAACTGACCTATGATCAGCCGATGTGAATCCAGGAGAAGTTTAAAAGTGCCGGGCTTGCACATGCACAGCAACTACCTGCCAAATGTCCTCAGAAAGAAACGCAGAGCAAGCCAAACAGAGGCGGTAGTCAAGGAAAACCATGATAACGGTAATCCCGGACAGATGAGCAGGTGAAATGTGTGATGCTTCAAAGAAAATGCATTATTCCAAAACTAGCTAAAAGCTTAATGTAGCATTACAGAAAAACAAATGTGATGGTGATTATTAAAAGGAGATCAGTAGATCATAAATTATAAAAAATATTACTTATTTTAACATCATTTAAACACATCTAAAATGTAATATCAATTCTTAAAACAACTCTACACATCCAGCCTCTTAAAGCAGCATAAGTATTCCTCAATTTGAATTTACAAATGTTAATCAAAAGCCCTTGTTAAAGCAATGAGGAACGAAAGGGTCCAAGATGTAAGAAAAAGGACTTAGTATTCAGACGATGTGCAGTGCTATTATGTGGGTTAAGCCTTGCCGCCGACAGTTGTTAGCGGAAAAAGGATAAGACATAAAGTAATTTCTTCAGATGGCACATTTACGTTTTGAAGCTAGTCATAGTGGAGAAATGCGTCATGGTTGTTACTGTCATATGCCACATGCCACAGCAGGAGCTATTCCACTTCTTCATGAAAAAGCCCATTAAAGATTTTACTCTTCTGGACTGGAAGCTCTGTGACTAGTTGAAATCGTGATCACTTGACTTAAACTTTGTGGAGTGATACAAGACCATCTTGCTAACTTTTAGCAGCAAATACCGAAGGGACGAGTAGGGATGAGTATATGTTCCAATGTACTATCCTTTATATAAGAAGCCTTGATGAATGACATATATATAAAATGTCACTTTTAAATGTCAGTATTCTGGAGGAAAACATGAACACTGGAGTATGACGTATTATGTGTGCAAAATATAAAGTTTCCAACAGATAAATACCCTCAAGATTTTGAAAAATTAGTTATCATCATCATCCTCATAAAAATCAACCTTTATTTATATAATGCCAGCAAATTCCGTAGCAATTTACAATTGAGGACAAACACATAGACACAAATAGACAATACTGGGTAAAACAGACAAAGAGGTAAGAGGGTCCTGTTCACAAGGGCATTTAACACTCTGGATGGGCATTACGAGTGCCTAGTGATGCCCTTCGGGCTCTGTAATGCTCCTGCTGTTTTTCAGGATTTCGTTAATGAGATCTTCAGGGATCTTCTATACCAATCCGTGATTGTCTACCTGGACGATATCCTAGTGTTCTCACCTGATTTACGCTCTCATCGTCTTCGTATTAAAACTGTGTAGTCTCCGAGAACACTCTCTGTATTGTAAACTGGATAAATGCCTCTTTGAATGTTCCCAGGTCCCCTTCCTCGGTTATCTGGTCTCCAGATGGACCCGGAGAAAATAGAAGCTACCCTCAACTGGCCACTACCCGCTGGTCTGAAAGTCACGCAACGCTTCATCGGGTTCGCCAATTACTATCGCCAGTTCATTAAAGGTTTCTCTTCTATCATCAGTCCCATTACGACCTTGACTATCAAGGGAGTCTGCTGTAGACCACGGCCTGTAGACGCAGTAACAGCTTTCAAGATGCTTAAAGAGGCATTCATGACGGCTCCCATTCTCAAACAACCGGACCAAGGGAGACCTTTTCTTCTCAAGGTTGATGCCTCCTCTGTAGAAATAGGGGCTGTCCTGCCCCAAAGATCTTCATCCGGCTCCTTGGAGACATGTGGTTTTCTCTCTAAAAAAATTTCCGGTGGCAAATTAAATTATGGGATCGGAGATAAGGAGCTCCAAGCTGTTAAGGTGGCACTGGAAGAATGGCACTACCTCCTTGAGGGGGCATTACACCCCGTGACTGTGATGACCGACCACAAGAACCTTTCTTACCTCCAGGAAGCACAATGTCTCAACCCCTGCCAGGCTCGCTGGTCTCTTTTTTTTTTTCTCGGTTCCAACTTATCCTTACCTTTTGTCCTTGTTCTAAGAATTGCAAGGCCAATGCTTTATCCAGATCTTTTGATAATACTGACTCCCTGGTTCCTCCGGACTACAAGACCATTCTTAATCCTATTCAAGTAGTGGCACTTACTAACTCCACCTCGGTCTCTCCTCCTCCTGGATGCTCCTGCGTGGATCCACATCTCCATCCCAAATTGCTGTGCTGGGCACACAAATCTAAATTTGCAGGTCATGCCGGCTATAAAAGGACTAAAGAATTACTTTCCAGATACTACTGGTGGCCTTCCCTTGGTTCAGATGTTCGCAAGTTCGTGTCGGCCTGCTGTGTATGTGCTCACCAAAAGACTCCTAGACAAAGTCCTCCTGGTATGCTATTCCCCCTTCCCATTCCTGACTCTCCCTGGATCAGCATCACAATGGATTTCATCACTGATCTTCCTCTAAGCCACGACTACAATACCATCTGGGTCGTGGTAGATCGCTTCTCGAAGATGTCCAACTTAATCCCATGTAAAGGTCTTCCTTCAGCTCCTGAGCTCGCAAATCTGTTTTTAAAAAATATATTCTGTCTCCACGGATGTCCTCGAGAAATTATCTCCGATCGTGGAGTACAATTTGTGGCTAAATTCTGGAGGGCCTTCTGCACCAAGATTGGGGTCAAACTCAAATTTTCTCCTGGCTACCACCCCTAGACTATTGGACAGACGGAACGAGTAAATAAGGATCTGGAGTGTTTTTTGTGATACTTTTCTTCTGCGTGTCAAGCTTCCTTGAGTGACCTCTTTTACTGGGCCGAGTTTGCTCATAATAATCTCTTACACTCCTCCTCAGGCTATTCCAGTTTCTTCATTGTCTATGGTAAACATCCTACTCCTCCCCTCTTATCAGAGGCTCCAGTTTCCTCGTTGCCCGCAGCTGACTCCCTCATCCACGACTTTTCGCAAATCTGGATCAAAACTAAGGATGAGCGGGCTCGGATTCCGCTAATCCGAGCCCACCCGAACAGTGCAGATCCGACGGGATCCGAGCACTGTTCGGGTACTTCCGCCCGGCAAAAAGATCCGAAATGAGGCTATGACATCCAAGTCTCGCGTCGGATCTCGCGAGACTCGGGTGTCAATTCTCAGCTTGCGGCCGCCATCTTCATTTCGCCTGACATCAGGGAAGAGGGAGGTTGTAGGGTAGTGGTGCTCCTGCGTGATCAGTCCAGTGGTGCTTTATGCTTGTGTCCAGTGCTCTGTCCTTGCTGAGTCCAGTGGTGCTTTATGCTTTGTCCAGTGCTCTGTCCTTGCTGAGTCCAGTGGTGCTTTTGTCCTGTGCTCTGTCCTGCTGAGTCCAGTGGTGCTTGGCCAGTGTCTGTCCTGCTGAGTACAGTGGTGCTTTAGTCCTGTGCTTTGTTGTGCTAAGTCCATAGTAATTTTATAATTATTAAAAACTTCTAAAAAATTAAAAAAAAAAAAAAAATTATACCAAAAAGATAAAAAAAAAATATTAAAAAAGTATTTAAAAAGTATAAAAAAATTCTAGAGCAATATATTATTGCAGTCCTGAAATATTAGTACTGCAATACCTACGTTCACTGTTCTTGCAGTCCAGAATTATTAGTACTGCTAAATTTACCTACGTTCACTGTTCTTGCAGTACTGCAATCTATATTACTACGTTCACTGTTTCAGCAGTCCCAAAAAATAGGAACTGCAATCTATATTACTACATTCACTGTTTCTGCAGTCCCAAAAAATAGGAACTGCAATCTATATTACTACGTTCACTGTTTCTGCAGTTCCAAAAAATAGGAACTGCAATCTATATTACTATGTTCACTGTTTCTGCAGTCCCAAAAAATAGGAACTGCAATCTATATTACTACGTTCACTGTTTCTGCAGTCCCAAAGTGTGTGTGGTTTAGGGGTACGCTCTCTTGTGCTGCATATAATGGAGTACAAAAATTTGGAGGATAAAGTAGGGAAAGATCAAGACCCTCTTCCTCCTAATGCTGAAGCTGCTGCCACTAGTCATGACATAGACAATGAAATGCCATCAACGTCATCTGCCAAGGGCGATGCCCAATCTCCTAGTAGAGGGCATGTAAAATCCAAAAAGCCAAAGTTCACTACAATTAGTAAAAAAAGAAAATTCAAATCATCTGAGGAGAAACGTAAACTTGCCAATATGCCATTTACGACACGGAGTGGCAAGGAACGGCTTAGGCCCTGGCCCGTGTTCATGACTAGTGGTTCAGCTTCACCCAAGGATCTAAGCCCTTCTCCTCCCCACCCCTCTAAAATATTTAAGAGACTTAAGCTGTCATCAACAACACAGCAAACAACTCTGCCTTCTAGAGAGATGTCATCACAAATCCCCAAGGCGAGTCCAAGGGTGTTGGTGGTTGCGAAGCCTGACCTTCCCATCACTGTACGGGGAGAGGTGGCTCCTTCCACCATTTGCAGCACGCCCTCTGCATATGCTGGAAGGATCACCCAGAGTCCAGTTACAGATTTGGCTAATAAAGGTGTTAATGTTGTACATCAGGAGGAGGATATTGATGTAGCTGGCGCTGAGGAGGAACTTGACGAGGAGGATGCTGATGTGGTTAACTTAAATGAGGCACCAGGGGGGGAAACAGTTGTTGTCCATGGGATGAAAAAGCCCATCGTCATGCCTGGTCAGAAGACCAAAAAATCCAACTCTTCTGTCTGGAGTTATTTTTATCCCAATCAGGACAACAAATGTATGGCCATATGTAGCTTATGTAAAGCTCAAATAAGCAGGGGTAAGGATCTTGGCCACCTAGGGACATCCTCCCTTATACGTCACCTGAAGAACCTTCATAATTCTGTGTTTAGCTCAGGAACTGTGGCTAGGACCATCAGCAGTCCAGGGACACCTAAATCCCTTGGTCCTGTTGGATACACACCACCAACACCCTCCTCGTCAACTTCCTCCACAATCTCCATCAGATTTAGTCCTGCAGGCCATGTCACCAGCCAGACTGAGTGCTCTTTAATCTGGGATTCATCCGAGGAATCCTGCAGCGGTACGCCTACTACTGCCGCTGCTGCTGTTGCTGCTGGTAGTCGGTCATCTTCCCAGAGGGGAAGTCGCAAGAACGCTACGTCTTTCACCAAGCAGTTGACCGTCCAACAGTCATTTGCCATGAGCACAAAGTACGACAGTAGTCACCCTATTGCAAAGCAGATAACTGCGGCTGTAACAGCTATGTTGGTGTTAGACGTGCGTCCGGAGTCCGCCTACTGTGCAGTGGAATTTAGACGGTTGATGGAGGTATTGTGTCCCCGGTACCAAATCCCGTCGAGATTCAACTTCAATAGGCAGTCCAGAAATATTAGTATCAGATATTAAACTACGTTCACTGTTCCTGCAGTGCATATATATTAGTAACAGATATTAAACTACGTTGACTGTTCCTGCTACATCAAAAAAGCATGAGCCTGCCCTGCCATCAACTAAAACAAGAGGTAGTGACGTGCCTGAACTCCACCCTCTATATGCTGCAGAGGATGGAGGAGCAGCAAAAAAGCCATTCAAGCCTACACAGCCACCTACGATGGGCCACGTGTTTGTGCCGCCCCCTTGTGTCGCTTTGCTTAGATATCCAGCTACCTCGGTGCCACTTTTTGGACTAAAAACAATATTGTGAGGTGTTCACAATAGACTGGAAATTAGTGGAAATTAATGTTATTGAGGTTAATAATAGTGTAAGAGTGAAAAAAAACCCGAAATATGGATTTTAGCACTTTTTATGCTTTTTAAAAAAAATATCAAAACCCAAAACCCAAAATCAGAACCAAAACCTTTCGTGGGGTGTTTTGGCAAAACAAATCAGAACCCTAAACCTCAAGCTAATCAGAACCCAAAACCCAAAACACCAAAAAACCAAAAGTGGCCGGTGCACACCCTTAATCAAAACTCAAGCAACTCAATATACGTTGGTGCAACGTTATAAGACAGCTGCCATCAAAGAAATCTTCCTGTTTCGAAGGTCGGAGACTGCGTGTGGCTGGCTACTCGCAACCTCCAACTCCGAGTCCCGTCGATGAAATTGGCTCCTCGGTTTATCGGTCCATTTGCCATATCTCGAGTTATTAACCCTGTCTCCTACAAGCTCTCATTACCTCCTTCCCTCAGGATCCATGACACCTTCCACATCTCTCTGCTGAAACCTCTAGTCCGCAATGAATTCTTCAAAGAACCTGTCTCTCCTCCACCCATCAAGACCTCTCTGGGTGACGAATTTGAAGTACAGAGAATTCTTAAGAGCTGCTTTGTTTGAGGCAACCCCCAGTACTTAGTACACTGGAAAGGCTATGGCCCTGAGGAGAGATCCTGGGTCCCGGAGGCCGATCTTCATGCTCCTCGTCTCCTTGCTAAATTCCTGGAGAGGACTAACCCTTCTTTGAGAGGGAGGAGGGGAGGGGGTACTGTCAGGCGCCATCCCCGCAGATTTCCTGTCAGACGGGGACGCACGCCTGTCTTCCTGCTGCAGCGCTGTTGCTTAGCAAAAGACGTGCTGTGGCTTCCGGGCAAGTCTGCCTGTCGGGCGCCTGCTACTTCTCCCTCTACGTGCTGCCTCCTGGCACCCCCAATCAGCGCCAGCCTTTCCTATTTAAACCTGGCTCTGGCGCCATTAGGCTGCCAGAGTAACAGGTTCCTGCCTCTAGCTTTCTTCCAGTTATTTCCCAGTTGGTTTCCGGCTTCCCAGACCTTGCGCCCAGTTATCCTGCTCTCTTGTTGTGACCCGGCTTGTTGATCATCCTTCTATCTGTGTGTCCCATATTGTTCCTCCGACCTTGGCTTGTTGACTACTCTTCTGGATCCTCCCTTGTACCTGGCATTCCCGATTGTCTTGACCCGGACCGTCTGACCCTTCTACACTACACCGGCAGCTGGCTAGTAGGACCGCGACCTGCGTGCCCTGTGCAGCAA
The DNA here is from genome assembly GCF_038048845.1 of Mixophyes fleayi. Classification (NCBI taxonomy): domain Eukaryota; kingdom Metazoa; phylum Chordata; class Amphibia; order Anura; family Limnodynastidae; genus Mixophyes; species Mixophyes fleayi. Next base: position 193,071,114 of record NC_134406.1, read on the forward strand.
AGTCCAAACCTCCTTGCGGGGGTCCCTGGCGAATACCAGGGGTACGTTAGACTCCGCACCTGCTAGTTCAGTAGTGCTAATACCTGTTAGCGTTTTCCTTCATTGCAGTCCCCAGCAGGCCTACGGCCTGACACATTGTAATAGGAGTGGTAGATACAAGTACATGTGAGGAAATCATTAGATTTTCGAGTTTGACACCAGTGACGTTCTGCTTTATGGGAAAGTTTTTGAACATTCCGTGTTACTTTAGTGTGCCATGGTTGACACGGAAGTCGACGTGAAGTATGGATATTCACTGGAGCTACTTGATCAAGGGCTGTTGCTAGGGCTTGGTGAAAATGAGGTACTGCCATATCAGGGGAGGAGAATGTAGAGATTGCGGAGAGAAGGTGTTGGAGAGAGGTGGAAAACTTTTGAAGATTAATAGAGTTAATATTTCTGTGAGTATGAGTTAAAGTACTTAGAGTGAGTGTGTAGCTGATAAAGTGATGATCTAAGAGGGGGGAAGGTGTGTTAAGGAAATCAGAAACTGAGCATAGTCTAAAGAAACAAAATCAAGGCAATTGCCATCACGATGAGTACAGGATTCAACCCACTTACGAGAGGTTGAGGGAGGAGGTTAGAAAGTAGTAGTTAGCAAATATTTGTCACTTCAAAAACTGTGAAATACTTATTACTATTAGACATTATGTGGTATTTCAAAATATTTTTGTATAAATTGATCCTAAATAAGGATTCTGTATGCTCGCTGTGCACTCAAAATGAGGGTCCATGCTCCTTCTGGAGAAAATTGGTGAAGAAAATATTCATTTAGGCGCACTGTTCTTAGAGATGTGGGAAGACTTAATAAAGTTAAAATTGCCCAATTGATAGTACAGCTAAAATGACGTTTCATAGCCTAGAGTTAACAAATTTATGTTAATTGAAAGGCTTAAGTGACGTTTAAAGGTGTCACCATTATTGATAAAGAGGGTATTTCTTTTCCTCACCACCTTACCAAGCATTGATCTGATTTCATATATATGCAGTTCATATATATTTTTTTGTATATCATAATGCCTGGGAAAGCAGATTGGGGGAAGACAGGCATGGGCAAGCAAAGTACACTAAAGAAAATAAAGACTGTCATTTTAAGTCACACACCTCGCAATTTGTGCTGCTAACTTAAATTTTTTATTGCCAAAATGTGTGAGGTGTGTTGGCAATATGACTACCAAACTGGGACCAGCAGAGATTCTGGGAAACCAGATCCTGAAGTTGCAACACGCAGTACAGATTCTAGCTGACTGACAAGTAGCAAGTATAGCACACACACAGATTGCTGTACAAATTCACCTTCTGAGCCTAACATTAATTTACCTGATCATTTTGATAGTAGTATACAACAACTTTATGCACAATTGCAAGTTATATTTCAAGCTCCATCCTGTTTTCTCTGGTTCACAAGCACGTGATGGACTGATTATCTCCCTGCTACGCGTAGATCCGCGGTCTTTGTTCTTTTCCTTGCCTTCTGATGATACTACATTACAGTCAGTAGAAGACTTATTTATTCTCTATCTTGTATGATGATCCTCACAGAAATGCACAGGCCGACTCTAATTTAATTCTAATGAAATAAGGTAACTGACCAGTAGAAGAAAATTGCTCTGAATTCCGTAGATGGGCTCCCGATACTGCCTGAAATAATCCAGTACTGCGTAGTCAATTTCGGATTGGGCTGACTGATTACATTAAAGATGCTTTATTACAATACCTATCCACAGAGACTTTAAACCTTCTGCTGAATCTTGTTATTAAAATACTCCGACACCATCAGGAGAGGCATTTTAAGAAAGGTCTGTATTTCAACTTGCACCTGTATCGGCAGGTTTGAATCCTGTGGCCATGAAGGTGTTTGACCCCTGGAGAGGAGTCTCAGAGACATCATCACAATGTCTATTTATACTGCAGAGCCAGTGGTCATAATGCCTCTTTCAGTCCGAAAAAGAAAAAATTCCCTGATAGGAAGCAGGGAAATGGCAGAACCTAGGGAATTAGGGAGTGATTAGCCTTGGTTTACAGTCAGACAACCAGTCCAATTCCCTTAAAATACTTGTGGTGGTATCTTACATGCAGTCTGAGATACGTTGCTCTGCCTTGATTGACTCTGGGGCTATTGGTAGCTTTCTGGACTGCCAGTTTGCTAAAAAAAACTTGGGGTACCTTTCACTCCTTTGATCTGCCCTCTGATTCTGAACCAGCAGTCTTAGGAGGGCATGTTTCACTCCGAGCGGATCTTGTTCTTGAACCCATAAATTGCTGCCAATCTTGATTAACCCCTGGCTTGAGGCACATAATTCTCGGATTAATTGGCGATCTGAAAAAACAGAGGAGTGATTCCTCTCACAGAGAATGCTATTCACATTTCACTATGCACATCTGTACCTGAAGCTATTGACTTGCCTGAACCCTATACCCACTTTTCTGTTGTCTTTAGTGAAACTGCATCTGATATTTTGCCCCCTAATAGAGACTATAAGGGCCTTTGGGTGACCATAGAAATGGGAAAGAAGGCTTTTCTTCATACTGGGGTGATCAATAGACCAGGTCAGCAATGGTGGTTGTTGTTTTCATGAATGTGAAAACACTGACATTGAAGAATCCTGCAAAAAAACCCAGAGGACTTTAACAACGACAGGGATATACTCAAGACCTGCCTGCAAAGCGACATCTGACGTTTCCGAAGGCAGCGCCATGCTGACAGCTACTGAATTCGAAGACACTGCTAGCTGGCACTTCACTTACATGTCAATGAACAGAGCAATCGAGAGTTATTAGAATTTAAAGTGGCAATATCCGGACCCTGCAAATACACACTTTAATGTGAAGTGTGTATTTGCTGGGTCCGGACATTGCCACATTAAATCTAATTTCTCTAGGTCACTCAAGCCCAAGGAGGCTAAGAAGGAAATCAGAGATGCAAAGGCACAAGCTGAAGAGAAAAGCCAGTCAATAGGTAAAGGAGGAAAACGTATTTTAGGTATACCAGTAAAAGGAAAAAAAACAAAACGTGGAATAGTAACACTAAAAACAGAGAGTGATGATCTTGTTGAGGGAAACAAGGTAATAGATCATCTTAATAATTATTTTTTGTGTTCACAACAGAAAGAGAGGGGAAGGGGCCACAGTCAAGTTGCAAGTACATTGATACAACTGAGGTAGATACAATTACATTTATAGAGGAAAAGGTCCTAACAGAACTTTCAAAACTGAAAGTGAATAAATCAATGGGGCCAGATGAGATACATGCAAGGATACTAAAAAAAGCTTAAAGAGGTGCTGGTAACACCATTAACAGAATTATTCGACCAGTCAAAAGGTACAGGAGCAATTCCAGAGAACTGGAAAAGATGAAATGTGGTCCTACTGCACAAAAATGGAAGCAAGGAAGAGGAAAGTAATTACCGACCAGTGAGCCTTACATCAGTAGTAGGAAAAATAATAGAAACACTCTTAACAGAAAGAGATGTGGATTATCGCAATCCAGTAGTTTACAGGATCCCAAATAGCATGGATTTACTGGATTTACTGAGGGGAGATCCTTTCTAGCAGATCTTATTGACTTTTTTGACTGAGTGACTACAGTAGAAAAAAAAGGGGGGGCATAGATGTAGCTTATCTAGATTTTAGCAATTTTTTTGACACTTTTCCCACATTGCAGACTGTTAAATAAACTCAAAAGCTTAGAATTAGATTCTAAGATGGTTGAATGGGTAAGGTCTTGGTTGCAGGATATAAAGCAGAGAGTTGTAGTAAATGGAGTGCATTCACAGGAAGGAAAGGTTATCAGTGGAGTACCTCAGGGACCAGTGCTTTTAATATCTTTATTGGTGACATTGCAAATATCATTGAAGGGAAATTATGCCATTTTGCAAATGACACAGAGACATGCAAGAGGGTAGATACACCAGGAGGGGTAAAGCAAATGATTGATAATCTAGGTAGACTAGAGGAATGGTCAAGAATATGGCAACTACAGTTTAATGGTAAAATATGCAAAATCGTGCACTTGGATCTCAAAAATCCAATGGCTAAATCCAGTATTAATGGCACTATAGTGGAGGAAAGCGATCTAGGAGTCACTATTTCAGGTGACTTAAAGGCAGATAAACAATGTAACAAAGCAATGAGGAAGGCAAGTTAGATGCTTTGTTGCATAGGGAGATAAATCAATTGCAGAAATAAAGAAGTAATAATGCTACTATATATGTTATTTTTACGGCCTCATTTAGCATATTTTGTTCAATTGTGGAGGCCATATCTCCAGAAGGATATAAATACATTAAAGGCTGTACAAAGGGCAACTAAAATAATGCATGGCCTAAAGCACAAAACTTACCTGAAAAGACTAAAATATCTTAATATGCATAGTTTAAAGAAGAGAAGGGAAAGGGGGGACATGATAGAAACTTTCAAATATATCAAGTATATCAAGAGTTTTAACAAGATACAGGAGGGAAAGGAAGAGAAATATTAGCACATGAGTACATGCACTGAAACTGGAGAGAAGTAGGTTGAGAGGAAAGTGGAGGAAAAACTACTATGAATGAGACATCGTTAGTTAGGTAGTTAGTTCCCCAGTGCTTACCTGAAAAAGACTAGCGGTGCTACTACAAGGCAGCACTTCCTCTCTGCATCCCTCTGGCATCGGGTCCTGACAGCGTTGTGATGTCACTACACTGTCACTGGAGAGGAGACGACAGGCTTCATGAAGCAATGAAGAAAAAGAACCAAGAAGCAGGGGAAGATGAGAAAAAAGTAAGGGTAATTATATTAATATAGTGAAAACGGAGGGAGAGGGGCTGAAGTTAATAGGAGACAGAGGGGACTACAGAAAATGTGGAGAGAGGGTTGGAAAAAATAGGGGGGGAGGGCAGAGGGGATTACAGGAAAATTGGAGAGGGGGGCTAGAGAAAATGGAGGGGCAGAGGGTGCTATCAAACATGTTTAGAGCGGGCTACAGAAAATGGGGGGCAAGAGAGGGGGCTGGAGAATATGGAGGGGCAGAATGGGCTACAGAAAATGTGGAGAGGGGGGTGGAGAAAATGGAGTGGCAAAGGCGGCTACACAAAATGTGGCGAGAGGGCTGGAAAAATGGATGGGCAGAGGGGGCTTCAAAAAATGTGGAGAGGGGGCTGGAGAAAATTGAAGGGCAGAGGGGGCTACAGAAAATGTGGAGAGGGGGCTGGAGAAAAGGAGTAGCAGAGATGGCTACAGAAAATGTAGAGAGGATGCTGTAAAAAATGAAGTTGTAGAGGGGCTACAGAAAACATGGAGATAGGGCTGGGGAAAATTGAAGGCAGATGGGGCTGCAAAAAATTTGGAGAGGGGGCTGAAGAAAACATTGAGAGGAGGCTACAGAAAATGGAAGGGGAGAAGAGACTGGAGAAAAAATGTAGAGAGGTGGCTGGAGAAAATGGGGAGAGAGGGGGCTAGAGAAAATGGGGGGGTGGCTGGAGAAAACAGAATGAGGGGGGCTGGAGAAAATACGCAGCAGTGGGGCTGGAGAACATGGGGGGGCTGGCATTAAGTTGGTTATATATTAAAATCTCGTGGGCAAAAAGGCATGTGAGCATAAAACTGTTTGGGAGGAGGGCATGTTTGAGAAAATCTGGTGGGCAGGAGGGCCATTTGAGAGAAAAGGTATTGAGGAAGGGGGCATCTGGAAAAAAAGCTGGTGGGCAGGGAGACATGTTTGAAAAAAGCTGGCTAGTGTGCCTAGGACGGGATGCATATGAGAGAAATGTTAGTGGGCAGTGAGGCATGTGAGAAATATTGGTGGATTGGATGTGGCATGTGTGACATAAGCTGATAGGTATGGGTGGCATGTGTAAGCATAGCTGGTGGGCAGGGGGCATGTGGGAGTAAAGCTGGTGGGTAGCAGGGGACATTTCAGTATGTGACAGGTGAGCGTTGTCATTTGGAGCCTCCCCACTAGAAAACCTGAGTCTGCTCCTGGGCAGCAGTGAAGCCTAGGCAGCTTCCTCAGTCAGACATCAGTGCATCTGATCTGATGCCTTACCAGCCAGCTAGGAAGAGGTAAGAGTTACTATTTTTATTTGATTAATGTCAAGTGTGTGAGAGGCTAGGCAATGGGAACTGGGGGGAGGAGGAGCGGTAGGCTGAAACTTTGCTAGGGGGCAGAGAAACTTTGCATCACCTCTGCCCACAGTCTAATGGGCAGACAGAAATGGTAAATCAATCTCTGGAATAGTTCTTAAGATTCTATTTTTCTGTTTTACAGGGTAATTGAAGTAAACAGTTAGCATGGGCAGAATTTGTATACAGTAATTCTCCACATTCCTCATCTGGTATCTCTCCATTTTTTTATGTGTATGGGCATCATCCCAAAGTCAGTTCCCTCAGTTCAGTTCCAGGTGACATGCCTCCCGAGGTCCGGGATGCCTGTAGTCCCCTGAAATCTATTTGCATAGGAGTCAATAAGACTTTGACACAAGCTGCAAGTAGGGCCAACATTTTTTGATAGGCAACATAGAAGGTTCAGATTCTGGGTAATAGATTTTGTCTGGGACTCTACCAAGAATATTAACGTTCGCGAAAGAACCGCTATGTCGGATCCTAGACATATCAGTCCTTATAAAATTATCAAGAAGATAAATACAGTTACTGTAAGGCTTGTTTTACCCAGAAATGTGAAAATCACTTTTCACTCTTTTTTGTTGAAACCTACTTTTTCTGGTCTAGGGATTTTTGATAAAGAGCAAGTTCCAATACTCCTGACCCAGTGATTATCGACGGTTCCCCTGAGTATACTGCAGGAATTTAGATTCCTGTGGGGTCCGGAACAAACGACAGTATTTGGTGCATTGGCAGGGTCATGGTCCTGAGGAAATTTTAAGGGTTTATGACCAAGACTTACACGCTGATAAACTGAAGGCTAGTTTCTATCAGAAAACCACATTTGACATCTCTAGGAGGGTTAGTTTTAGGGAGAGCTAGATTAGTGTTAGAGTTTTGGGATAGCTTATAGATAAAGGTGGTGTGAGGGTCAGAAGTAGGGTGAGAATTAGGGAGAGTTTGGAGTGAGGGTCAGAGCTATGGCTAGGTTTAGGAAAAGGTTTAGAGTTAGAAGATGGTTTGGGGGTCCTGGACCCGTCCTCGTGTGTTAGGATTCTGTCGTTAGATGCTATGATCTGCTGTATTTCCCTTTGTGTTTTTCTGCATTGCAGATGTGTTACATGAGTTATCCTGATTGGTTGCCTGCACTATTTAAGGCATGTCCTGACACTCCATATCTGCCAGTGATAGTGTTATGCTTCTAGTTTTGCATCCTTGTTCCTGTGCAGTATCCTGCATTTTTGCCTGTTGATTGCAAAGTCATCAGCATGTGATTCTGAACCTGATAAATCTGCATCTGATTTTGAACCTGGTAATCTGCATCTGATACTCTGCATATACTATTTCTTGCTGATCAATTGTGTTATAAAATGAAGACTGTTATTTTAAGTCACACAAGTCATAATTTCTGCTGCTAACCTAATGATAAAGTATGAGCAATGCCTAGTAGTGGGAGATGTTCAATCCTGTGACAATTAATACTTGCTATGTATTGTGATGGGAATATTGTATATCGGGTTCATATAAATTATTTGAACTCCATCATTAGTAAACAAATTATAATTATAGGGTCTTTTGTAAGTTGGTGTATTATGTGTGAGTTAGAGATGTTCACAATAATTTACAATTGTATTGATAATATGATATTAGTTCCTCAAAATGTAATTCATACAGTAAATCGATCAGGTCTAAGTTTTGATTTGTTCCTTTTTTGCAGATATTCAATTATTGATTTTTCACCACTATACTGGTTTGTTAAAATCCATGGGACACATGCACCAGAAAAGGGAGAAGACACTTGGCTGCCATTGGTTTTCCTGTAAGATGTCTCCATACACTATGGATAGATTTTTTTTTTTTTAAAATCAGAAAAATGTTTTATTAAGTTTTTCTAATGGTATACCTTGGGTAGATTTACTAAGGATTCCGTTTTGTGGCATTTTGAATACCGTCACACATTGACGCAAATTTATGGAGACTTACTGATTCAAAGCATTGCATCTACCATATTGCATTTCAGGCTGAAATCTCAAACCACCGGTGATGTGCAGTGGTTTCAAAACACGTACACCACCAAAAAAGCACACCAGAAAAGCAACCGGATTTTAGACCTGCTTATGGTGGGCTAGATAGCTCAAACTGCATGCTGTTTGATCTATCTTGCCATTAAGAACACATGAGGAGACACCGTTGATTTATGGATTATTGGGCAATCATTATTTATTGATTAAGTAGGAAAAATCAATTTATACTGAACTTACTGGGTGAATTTTATTTTTCATTATTATTATACTTTTACCCCTTATTGTAAATAAATTGGTCAACAAATTTACCAAACTGCTCTTTAGTAAATCGCCCTCCTTTAGTTCTGGCGAACAATTTTCTTTTAACCATAGGTTTCTTTCTTGTGAGGTTCATGTTTACAATCTACAACAAGCATCGTAAATCAGTCAGGGCATCACTTCCATTTTTAATCAATGTGTGTAAACATACATGACCTGATTCATCAAGGCATGCATGCTGAGTGTTATACACAGGTATTTAGGCTTTGAGTATTCCCAGATTCTTCAAGGCACTGATCTCAAGATATGTGTGCTTTTGAAATCTGGGGCATGCCTGCTATGCTCTACTACACAAGATGCTGCACGATACATCCAAAGCCTGTGAGGATCATAAATTTCCAAAGAATGTACAGGGCAAAAAATATTGATTTAATGTTAGCTGTTAATAATATAGGCATTAATGATAAAACAGTTATAAAGTGTTGTTTTTTTATGGAACTATGAGGGCATGGACAATGTACTTTACAAAACCTTGTACATTGTCCATGGACGCATAGTTACATTACCCCCTTCACAGCACCGATGATAGCATCGCGGTTATCGGTGACATCATGAAATGCTGCCGGCTTCTTCACTGATTGCAATGACTTCCACTCGGTTTACACAGCAGTCGTCCTGGTGCCTGGTCGGGGAAGGAGCCCTTCGGTCTGAGCACATCGCGCTAAGTATTGTCGGGGTAGTCAGCATCAATATGCTAACTACCACCGTTTTCTGAATAGCATCAAGGGGGTACTGTTCTTAATCTGAGTACCTTTTCATTTTCATTTTCATTCCTTTATTTCTTCCAGATAATAGCACAACCATGTGCAGCTCTAAAAAGCATACCTTGAAACTGTTAAATATTTGCAGTTTGTTTTATAGCCAGAATGCATGCTCTGATGAGTGCAAAGAGTTCTGCCCCCTCTGCAGAAGTTACATTTGGTAAGTTTCCTGCTTCTTTGATGTTGATGTCAGTGACAATAACATACCCAGCCCTAAGGCAACTTTCTTTATCCCTAAGGCAACTACTATCAACATATAGTGTGAGGTTAGTATTGTTAATAGGTATATCAAAGGAGTCATCTCTAGGTTTTAAGACCAAATCTATGACTGCGTCACAGTTATGAGCTAAGCCTTCATCTAGGGCAGGTAAATGTGTAGCTGGATTGAACACACTGCACTTCAAGATATTAGGATTTAGCAAAGTTATCTCATACCTTGTTAGACACTTTGCTGACAAATGTTGTTTTTCTTTGAGTAAAAGAGTGACCTCAGTGTGTGATGCATAAATGTAAAAAATGATCTTGGTACTATATCAAATTTGTCAGCAAGCAAAGCCATGGCTGTTACAGCAGTGAGATAACCAAGAAGCCCCAGGGCTACATCATTTAGCTTAGTACTGTAATATACAATAGGTTTTTGTTGAATTCCATGTAGATGTGTAAGGTCACTCAGAATAGGTCTCTGCTTCTCATGACAGAACAGTGTGAATGGTTATGCAGCGTTGCGTAGACACAGTACAGTAGCAGCATTGACATTTTGTAAAAGTAAAGTAAATTCTTGGTCTGCATGTGTAGACCACTGCAGAGGTTCAGGTTGAAATCATACTAGCCTATTATCCATAGAAAAGACCTAAATTGCAACTTTGTTTTAGGCTTTGTAAAATAGCATGTATTCTTTCATTGCTAAGGAGTTTTGCTGCCTTGAAAATAGAATTATCCATGTAATTTGTCTCTTGAAAGCTCATTACAGTATACAGCAAACTGAGAAATTAAGTGAATTGTGTCTTAATGCTTGGTATCTCAGTATAGCCTTGTGGAAGTATATTGCCTCCCTTTATATGTGAAGACGAAGAGGTATTGAGATTCATGGTGTATTGTTATAAAAATGCAGAGCACATGTCAATAACTGTAAAATATTTGGCCGATGTGGTATTGAAGTTAATATTGTTGTGGGGGTTTGGGACAATTGAGAAATTGGGAATAATGATCTTGTTTACAACCCTTAAATCCTATATAATTCTTTAAGTGTTCTTATCTGGCTTCTTCACAGGCAGTATGGTAGTGTTTACCATGCTGGCTGCTGGAATTATAAATCCCTGTTTGGTAAGGTCTTCAAATTATAATGGCAATGCTTCTTCTGCAGCCTTGAATAAAAAATACTATTGTCATTTTTTAAGCTTCTCAGTGGGATCCCATTTGTTCATCACTGGATCTGTAGTGAGAATCTTTTCCACTTCATGTGGATTGTGTACAGAAACGCACTGGTAATACGCTGAGCAGGAAACAAGGCTAGAGTCACTGATGCAAGTAACCAGGCTGAGCAATAGCAGGACTGAAGACACCTTGTAGTCACAGGAGCTTAGGGATTGTCACCTTGTTTTATTTTCTCCTTTGAAAGCTTAATTGGTTTAGCCCCTAATTAAAATATCGCTGTGTCCCTGGACTCAGGACTATATCTAATTATTGATACTAGTTATGGACTTGCAGCTTTTCTGCTTACTTCTAATTTAGAATGAAAGGGTGGAAAAGTGGTAGTAGACCCTGCTGACTACACCATAATTGTTGTGAAACTTTTATCCCATGAAAAACAAAAGGGAGGTATGGTAGTTAGAAATATTGTATATTTCTTATAAAGTACAAAGGTTTTATTCTGCAACATCATTGATGACCAATCACATTCAAACAGGCAATTAATTTGGCAAGTATTGTTAGTACAAGCAATACAGTATACAAGGTATAACACTTCTACTATCTCTGTTAAGCTGCATATAATTAGCTTTAACCATTTTTCATTCTTCTTGGAAATAACCTCCCACGTCATTTTGTTTCATTTTGTTTCTAGAAAAATCCCCTTCTTGCAGCTAGATAGGAATAGACACTTAATAAAATATTTTTCATATAAGCAGGATGTAGAAGTTTAACTCTTTCAGGGTTACACGTCAACAGTTAGGGCGCATTGTCATAAATACTACTAAGGCAGACCTGTACAAAGGCACCTATATGCTTGCCAGGAGGCATATCTCCTGCAGGGGCTGGAGGACAGGTGAAAATAAGCACAATGATGATAACGATAACTGGCAGCACTAGCTAAGTGTTTCTGATGGGATGATTGCGTATTGACTTCAACAATACTTCTTTAATTTGTAAAGCCTATATTACATGATTTAACAGTTTATTATAAATTATTTGCTGTTTGCATTCATACAAACATAATAAAGATGATTACCTCTGCTGTTCTGCATAATAACCTCTGCTGTTCTGTGGAAGTATTTTTTTTTAATTGTTCATCAAATCTAACATCAAGGGGTAAATGTATCATACCCCGTTTTTTTCAACTCGCGGGAGTTCGGCGTCTTCGAAGCTTAAATTTAAAGTGTGCTGCCTTTCCCTTTACAAGGCAGCGCCGGTTTAAATTTAAGCTGCGAAGACGCCGACCTCCTGCGAGTTGAAAAAACCAGGGTATGATACATTTACCCCCAAATGCGTTTGTTAAATACTTGTGGTACTAGTGGTTTGAATGGCTGTACACTAGAATGCCAAATAGCTCTAGACTAGAATGGCACATAGAAGAAAAGGAATTACAATAAGTGCCTACATTCTAAACTCTATTTTAAATTTCTAAAATGACAATCCATTTTTTTAGGCTGTATATTTTTAAAAATATTTTAACATTATTAAAACACTGAAAATCAGTCATATTGTTTTGCTCATCTTTAACCAAGTAAAGTTAGTTTGTACTGAAGATATGCATTGTATAACTTGGTAACTTGGTTTCTATGGCAGCACTTCAAAGTGATTACACATGAAGTCACTTACATAGCGCTAACATTTGCAGTATCCAGTGCAAAAGCAGCTCTGGATTGGCAAAAGTGTGCCAGATTTTTTGCAGAGGTGCATGGGTTTACAGAGCAATATGGTGGCGTTTGCCTTGAAATAGAAGTATGTACAGACAAAGGGGAGAAATTTGGGTGGAGTGAATGCATTCCCAGCAAACACACACCTGTGTACCTCATTTTGTGGAAACAGTACAGAAACAAAATTTTGTTTTGCAGAGTGAGATTGTTGAAATGAGTTAAAAGGGTAGATGGGGCACATTGCAGTTCGGTTGGGCATACAGCATTTTCTACTCCACAAAAGGACTTGAATTTTGAGCCAGCTCAGTGCTGGTGTGTTATGGGTCTCGTTCTGTACTTTGAATGGCACCAGTTTTTTGTTCACATGTTACACTTTGGTGAAGTACATTTCCAGATGCACTCCAAGCAATGTAAAAAAATATTCACTTATTAAATAGTTAAATGTATGAAAGACAGTCCTGATGTTACCTCACTGACATGATTAATTTAAATAATTAAGGAAACTAATATGAGCAGTATTTTATGAGACATGTCCACCTCTTTGCACACTAAGGCATATATTTAGATTACAATGGCATCTCCTGAGTGAGGAACATAGGTGTGCGCACTGTAGTGTGCTGTGATGACCCTCACTCGTGTTAACCAAGACATTGTGTGGTGCACATCAGATGTTCTTTGTAAATTCTCTCCTCAGTCTTTGCTTTATTATCTCCAGTTTGATTGCTTGACCCTGGTTACCGTACACAAGAAATTGAGTCTCACTCTACTTTTGATTATTACAAGAAACCACTAAAATTGACAACAAAATTATTGAGCCACAAGAGGTTCAGACATAAATAATACATTTTAATCATAATGGAGTAATAGTTTAGTGTAAGGTAGTAGATAATTACAGGCAGAAGTCAGTGCAGGTTTATAGTAAGAATCATGAATTATATAAGAAACAGAATATCACGAACAATAATACAATTCTGTTGACTAGTGATTGTTTTTTTTACTGTCCTTTAGTAAAATTTAGTAAACTGAAGACATTTCATATCAAGTACTACAAAATATGTGAACATATCTGATTTATATAAATGTTTTCATGTTCTCAATATTTAAATATTGCCTCTTTTCTTGTAAATTGTACTAAAAAAGCAAAAAAAGTATTGGATTGGTACAAATGTTCACATATTAGCTTAAAAGTATTGGTAGAGTACTATATAAACATCTTTTTGATTTTGGTGAAACACCAGGCTTATTTGGACAGTTGGTCTGTAAGTATGTCATTATTTAAAAACAAATTTGAAATATCTTGCTTATTTGGCCATAGAGTTAAATTAGGGTTTTTAGTACATTGCATGTCTGTGCATTTTGGGAATATATGGTTGGAATACTTGGATGACAATGAAAGGAGACATGGGAATGTAAACATTGTGGGTATATTTGCTTTGCTTGTGAATCACATTGTTTCCAGTATATCCTTCTGCTAAAGCGTGCAAAATGTGGGGATTAAAAAACACCCTCCTCATTTATCACCTGGAATCAGCTGTGACAGGCATTGATCATATAGTAGCTGAGAGACTGCTACGCTCCTGTCCCTAGAAAGTTAAACAGCTACGGCAGCAAAAATTATCTCTTTTCAAAAAATCAGGGGGTGTTCACCAAGGCTATTAATCAAAATCATTTAAGATAAAGTTAATGTATAAATAGATGTCTTTTGAACAATAGATGTTAAGTCCTAACTGATCATTCTGTCTGCCTTCTATTCAGTTCCAGAAGGAGACAAGAAAGGAGAGAGCATTGACTATTAAGATGTTGAGAATGTAGCATGTACGTACTATTTTTAAGGCTCAGCTTGGTGTAGAGAAAATAGGTAAAATTTTATTCCATATAAAATGTTAAGTTTCCATTACAAATGCTATAATTTTTACACATTTTAGAAAGATTAATATGTAAAACAAAGCAAACAACTTCTATAATCCATTATTATTATTGTACACAGAGATGGAGGTTGTGAATTTCAACAATAATAAAGGTAAATAAGGTAGTGAGTAGAAAAAAAAAACTTTACTTTAGTACTTGTTTTTTTCATCCAGGTTACATGAAATATGTAAATCATGGCGCATGGTTTAATATGTGTCTTCCTTTAATTGCTTTCCTGATGTCTCCAAATTAGGTAAATATTATGGAAAAACTCAATGATTTGGGATTTGCAGAAAAATCTCCAGATATTATCAATACAGTACATTACTTTTGTGATAAGTAGGATTATGGTGACTCAAATTGACAATTCATATTTTAGCTCTCAATCTATGGGTTAAGGTAAAAGTGTGATGGAGAAAAGTGGGTAGCACTGAAGGACAACTTTTCTAGGGAAAATACTCTGATAACATTAACAATATGGCATTTCTGTTGTTTCATCCTTTAAACCTCTCTTAATTATCACAGCACAATACCACACAACAGTGACTTGAAGCAGACAGAAATAAAGAACAAAAACAAAAACATCATGTTAAAGGTGCTAGCTTCATGTGATTCCTATGATTTTTTAGGAATTCAATGCTTATTCCTTGCAACTTAATTTCCAGTACACACTTTTCATCATGTATAGTTTTTAAGGATTGCTGCAATGTTAATGAGCAATGTTAATGAGCAATTAGTTTGTGCTTGAAGAAAGTAAATAAGGAAAAAATACATTTCACCCTGTATCATTGTGGGAGGCTACTTCTTGTTGATAGCTGGTTGAAATTGGATTACCATCTGTTTGGATTATAAAGCATACTGAGCCCCCAATGTTTGTGGACATTCCCAGACACACATGGTTAAAAAGAGAAAAATGTTACTGCTGAAGTCTTCTATCCTTGCTCCATATTTAACTTATCCCCTCAACCAGCATTGTATTTATTAATATTTTGCCACTTTTTTGTCTTTAAAATCTGTAATTGTTATAGAAGATGGTGCCCAAATTATTGAAGATGATTACTGTGATGTTGCAGTTTATAAGGAAGCAAGATGACCGTATGTCCTCCTATCTTGCCGGTATTTTCTCCTTCTTGTCTGCAGGGAAGATTAGCAGTCAAAGAACTTTGTTAAAAATATAGGTATAAGCACCCCTTTATTATTATTATTATTATTATTATTATTATTATTATTAATTTTTATTTATAGGGCGCCACAAGGTGTCCGTGGCGCCCTTTAACTTAGAAATTTAATCAACTGAAAAGATGGGGTATGGTCCATAATACACTGACCATCCATTATGCAATATTTGACCCCATCCTAAAAAAAATCTAAATACAATCAGATTGGATTTAATCAGGCAAAATGAAAGATCACTTTGGACGATGGCCCTTCATAGGCATATATGTGAGTTCATCATATGACTCTTAAATAGTAGGATAGCATGTACAGTCAATTTTAATTGCATGCCTATGGTATTTGATCATTGCTATATAGTTGGATATGTACATTTTGGCCCACCACGTGAGTCCAACTTGTTGACAAATCTACCTGGATTGCGATAACCTAATCTGATCAGATTGTAATATGTGTGGCCAAATGTTAGCAGGGATTGTTCTTGTCTATATATGACTCTTTTAAAAGATTTGTGGCATTGACAGAAAATTGTACTTTTTGGGCCTGATTCATCAAGGCGCGCATGCTGAGCGCAACGTGCATGTTACGAGTCACTGCAACCTGTCTGCTCACCTAGTCTGCTCACCTTACAAGCTGCATCCCGACTACAACCGGGTTGATCTCTCAATCACAAACGCGGCCTGTCCACTTTGATCACCGGGCACCTGCGCACCACCGTCTAATCTATTAGCAGCCACCTGGGGCTGATTGTGAGCTGCTGTGGTTCCCCTATCCTGATTAGTCCATCTAGGTATTTAAGACAGAGACGGCTCAGCCTCCCTGCCAGTTATGGTGTCCTGTGTACTACATATGGCTGGTCAGCTCTTGTCCTGTGGATACTCTGTTACCATTGATCTGATTCCTGTTGTGACCCTTGACTTGTTTTTGGACTATGCTTGAATGCTGATTGCCTCTGACCTCTGCCTGTCTATTGGATTACCCTTGCTTGCAACCTGCCCTGATCTCTGGCCTGTCCCTGTTTATTCTGCTTGTTACAGACCCACAACCTTTGGACTGTATCTGATATCTGTCTCCTGTATTCCGGTTACCCTTCACCTTTGCGCTACTGTTGGCATTAATAAACTTTTACTACGCTTGAATAAAGTCCTGGGAGCATCCGAGTACCTTTGAATGTAGCTAGTTCTTTGGGAAGGGCAGCTGCTATAGGTAAAGACCTCTATCAACCTGTTGTAAGAGTCTATCTAGGTAGCCTATAGCCCTAACATTGTGTTTATTTTTATTTTAAAATGCACAGAATTCGGGCATACACACACCCAAGTTCAACAGGAAGCAGATCTAAAGATACGTGCATTGATCAATTCAGATGTACGTCTGCTCTGCTCTACTACACAAGACATTGCAGGATACATCCAATACCTATTTGGAATATAAAATCACAAAAGAACACAAAGAAAAAAAAGGTCACCTGTCAATAATACAGTCAATAACGATAAAATAGTTAAAACATTTTTTATGAAATACATTTATTAGGTTGTTTTTAATGTCTGCTGAACATAAAATACATTTTTACAGTTGTTTATGATTGCAAACACATGTTATAGCATGCACATGTGACAATCATCACAAGTAATCAGGACTTAGACTAGCCCTGTTCGTGGAACAAGAGATACAGCAAAATATCAAGTACCCGTGAGAAGCCCAAAACTTGAATCGTACATGGCTGTGTGCGCTGGAGTTTGGCATGCACTTACTGTACAGTGACTACGGGTAAACGCCGCTTCCCCGTCCCATTCCCTCCCAGAAATCGTAAGTTGTAGCAAGTGTCCTTTGTGTATGCAGATGGATTGAACATTGCTGCATTTAATTGCATATAGTCCAGTTCTGGACATGCGCAGATCAAATTTGCGGATTATATGCACACAATCGGCATTTACGTCCCTTGATGAATCAGACCCTTAATGTCTTTCTAGCTATTTGGCAATTTTGAGAAAAATTATAAAATTGAGTGGCTGTATTTGCAAGATAAAATAACTGTATAGCATAAGATTTACAATGAATGGTTTAGAGTAGCCAGTAGGCTCTAATAGGCTTCATATGCTCCTCCAGAAGTGCAGCATAAAGGTGCAAGGGCAAAATGACTAAAATTTGCAATTGTAATAACATAATCCAAGCAGAGGTGCTGCTGCATCTTGGATTTCTGCTGTTTCAACTATACAGCTGTTAATCAGACTTTCTACATACCCCAGCAGATAAGGAGTTGCTCTTGTTACGTGACCTTTAAATTTCTGTCTCTCCCTGCAATCATGGCTAGATCACTGGTGATCTTATGTTATCACACAGTTACAGTTCCTGAAATTCGAACCACATCTGCTCTAGCCATGTGCAACCCTTATAAATCTCCAGCCTAAGGACTCAAGCTCTATTTAACAAGTGGGGGTAAGCAATTTCAGTGAGCTTGGGATTTCCACTGCATTTTGATTTCAAGTGCTTTTTGTTTAAATTGTGGAATTAGATCCAGTAAGGATTTCTGTGCTGTGCTGAGAGAGTGATATACATTGGAGAATTATTCTGAGTGCTTATTGAATAGGGATTTGTTTTTCTGTGTGTTCATTAAGTGTTTTTTTTTGTAAGCGATTTCAGTGTGCTTGTGATTTCCTCTGCATTTTAACTTCAAGTGCTTTTTGATTAAAGTGTGGAGTTAGATCTAGTAAGGAGTTGAATCCAGGAGGGGGTTTAATCTGGTAAGTGTCTAGCAAAGGTTAGTACTTTCGAGTTTAACTGTAGGCTATAAAAAGTTAAGTTAGTCATAATAAGATGAGTGGTAGCAGGCTTGATGATCTCACTCAATGCATATCTTTGCATATGTATGCACACTTGGAACAATTGTTCCAAGGTTTATGCCTCTGTAAGAAATGTGAGCAATTGGTATCTTTGGAAGCCCATGGTAACTGATCTAAAG
Source organism: Mixophyes fleayi (assembly GCF_038048845.1). Lineage (NCBI taxonomy): Eukaryota > Metazoa > Chordata > Amphibia > Anura > Limnodynastidae > Mixophyes > Mixophyes fleayi. The sequence goes on from NC_134406.1 coordinate 193,089,451, forward strand.
CAGACCATTGCAACATTGAGGGAGATTGCCAACCTCGAGCAGGGTTTACAGCTCACCGTTGATGCGTTAGCTGAGCAGGGTGGAGCAGAGACATAAGAGGATACACAGGAAGGCAGCTGGGTAACAGTTACTAGGGGTAGCAGAGGGAGGAAGAGGCAGGCCAGTTCTGAGCTAAGTAATCCCAGCAGATTTGCCAGATCGGATGAAGATACTGTGGAAGGCAGTTCAGAATTGATAGAGTTGGGTGAGACTACTTCCTCTAGCAACCAGGGGAACAGTCTCTCCAGCATAGAGAGGAACAAAGTTACTCAGTGACCCAGGCAGATTGTGGTGGTAGGGGATTCAATTATTTGGAAGATAGATAGGGCAATCTGTAACCAGGACTGTGTATGCCGAACAGTGTGTTTTCTCCTGAGTGCTCGGGCTCGGCATATTGCGGATCGGGTGGACAGATTGTTGGGAGGGGCTGAGAATGACCCAGCGGTTTTGGTGCATGTTGGCACCAATGACCGAGTTAGAGGAAGATGGGGTGTCCTAAAGAATGATTTCAGGGACATAGGTCGCAAACTTAAGGCAAGGACATCCAAGGTAGTATTTTCATAAATATTACCTGTGCCACGCGCTAGTCCAGGGAGGCAGAGGGAGATTAGGGAGGTTAATGCATGGCTAAAAGATTGGTGTAGGAAGGAGGGTTTTGGATTCTTAGAGCACTGGGATGATTTCTCAGTCAGTTGCCATCTTTATTGTTGAGATGGATTGCATCTGAATGAGGAGGGGGCAGCTGTGCTAGGGGAGAGGATATTTAGAAGGTTGGAGGAGATTTAAATTAGGCTTCGGGGGGAGGGGCAAGCAAGTATTTATGGGATAAACATTGAGAGTAGTAAGCAGGAATTTAGCAAGAGTCAAGGGGGTGGAGAGGGGCAAAAAGGTAGCATAGCCAACAAGGAGAGGCAATAGACATAAGTGTATGCAAGAAGCCGACAGGTAAAATGGGGGTTAGAACTAATAGCAATGAATGAGCGGTATGATATTATAGGTATTACGGAGACCTGGTGGGATGATACACATGACTGGGCAGTCAACTTTGAAGGCTATACTCTCTTCAGGAGGGATAGGGTAAATAAAAGGAGAGGAGGAGTATGTCTTTATATTAAGCCAGAGTTAAAACCAAGTATTCAGGAAGTTTTTTTTACGAGAATACTGATGATAATATAAAGGCATTGTGGGTGAAAATATCTAGTGGTGGAAAAAGTTCAGAGAAGTTGCTGATAGGGATATGCTACAAACCGCCAATTAGTAGAGGAACCAACTAGGAACCGAACTATACTGGTCCTAGTAATAACAAATAATGTAGACGTAATATCAAATATTTACGTAAGGGAACACTTGGGAAACAGTGATTCTAATATGGCCTCATTTAAGTTTAGTTTCCAGAAGCAACGGTATAAGGGATAACCTAGGACTTTAAACTTTAGAAAGGCAAATTTTAATATGCTAAAGGAGTCTATAAAGTGCATAGACTGGGATAAAATTTTTGAAGGAAAAAATACAGAAGAAAAGTGGGCTGTCTTTAAAATGTTGTTGGAAACATACACGGCTAAGTTCATTCCTATTGAAAATAAATGTAAAAGAGTGAAGTCTATACCAATGTGGCTAAATAAAAAGTTAAGGGAGGAAATACAAAGGAAGAAGCATGCACTTAAATTGTTTAAGTCTGAAGGGTCTGAGGATTCCTTCTGTAGGTACAAGGAATGTAATAAAACATGCAAAAAGAAAATTAGATTGGCAAAATTAGAAAAGGAAAAACAAGTTGCAAAAGAAAGTAAGACAAACCCCAAAAAGTTTTTTAAGTATATAAATGGCAAAAGGATTAAAAAAGATAATAAGAAGTGAGATGGGTGAATTGATAAATTATACTAAGGAAAAAGCAGAGGTATTAAACACTTTCTTTTCTTAAGTATTTACAAGAGAGAAACAAATGGTAGGAATAATACATAAAAACCAAAATTAAACCGTACCATTAATTAATACTTGGCTGACAAAGGAAGAAGTCCAAAGGCTACTAAAGAATTTTAAAATAAATAAAGCTCCAGGTCCAGATGGCATACACCCAAGAGTTCTTATGGAGCTAAATTCAGAAATAGCTAGACTGCTATTCTTAATTTTCATTGAATTAATCTCATCAGGCTCAGTACCAAGGGATTGGCGAATAGCAGGTGCGGTGACGTTGTTTACAAAGGGGACAAGATCACAACCAGGGAATTATAGATCTGTTAGCCTAACATCAATAGCGAGAAACTACAGGAAGGTATATTAAGGGCTAGAATTCAGAATTACTTGGTGTGCAATAAGATTATTAGTGGGAATCAGCATGGATTTGTGAGGGATAGGCCATGTCAAACTAATCTAATTAGTTTCTATGAGGAAGTTAGTGGGAACTTAGACCAGGGCAGCACAGTAGATGTGGTTTACTTAGATTTTGCAAAGGCCTTTGATACAGTGCCACACAAGAGGTTGATTTACAAAATAAATGAACTGGGTCTAGGAAACAACATTTGTACTTGGATTAAAAACTGGTTAGAGAATAGGGAACAGAGAGTTGTGATAAATGGAACGTTTTCTAATTGGTCAAAAGTTTTAAGTGGAGTACCTCAAGGTTCCGTGCTGAGGCCACTCCTTTTTAATATATTTATTAATGACCTTGGCGATGGTTTAGAGAGTAAAGTTTCCATTTTTGCAGATGACACTAAGCTCTGTAAGATAATAAAATCAGAGCAAGATGTAGCTTCTCTATAGAGGGATGTAAATAAACTGAAGGGTTGGGCGGCCAAATGGAATTTGAGGTTTAACATAGATAAATGTAAGGTTATGCATTTAGGGATCAAAAACAAGCACTCAATCTATAAATTAAATGGAATTAATTTATGAGAATCTATAATGGAAAAGGATTTGTGAGTGTTCATAGACAGTAGAATTAGCATTAGTGCTCATTGTCAAGTAGTAGCTGCAAGGGCAAATAAAGTATTGGCATACATAAAAAGGGGTATTGATGCAAGTGTAATTTTGACACAGTATAAATCGTTGGTAAGACCTCATCTGGAATATGGAGTACAGTTCTGGGCACACTCTATAAAAAAGATATTTTGGAACTAGAAAGGGTTCAGAGAAGGGCAACAAAATTGATAAAGGGTATGGAGTCATTAAGTTATGAGGAAAGGTTAGCCAGTTTAGGCATGTTTACTTTAGAAAAGAGGCGTCTAAGAGGAGATATGATTACTATGTACAAATACATTAAGGGTCAATACAGAGAACTTTCATGGTAACTGTTTACCCCAAGGACTATACACAGGACATGCGGTCAGCCCCTAAGGTTAGAGGAGAGGAAGTTTCACAACTACCTTAGGAAAGGGTTCTTTACAGTAAGGGCAGTCACTATATGGACTTCACTGCCAGGGAAGGTTGCGATGGCAGATTCAATAGATATCCTTAAGAAAGGGTTAGACAAAGTGTATCCAGGGATACGACTGTTAAATAAATCTAGGATAGTAGTGGATATAGGGAAAAAATAGTACTGCAATATTAGGTCTGGAGGGATTTTTCCGGTTGAAACAGATTGGCGATTGTTTAATCTGGATCAATTTCACATATAAGAAAGGGATCGTAGGAGATCCAAAATAGGTTGAACTGGTGTCTTTTTTCAACCTCATAAACTATGTTACTATGCTATTATGTTACATCCATTTTCATGATCTTGCATATCTGCTGTTCCAGCTATGCAACATTTAATAAATACTGCTGCATTCCTGAGCAATTAATGAGCTGCACCTGTTGCCTGGCCCTTAAAACTTCCTGCAGTCATGGCCAGATTATTGGTGAGTTTATGCTGTCTCACAGTTAAATATTCTGTAATTATGTCCTGATCCTTATCCTTCTACCCTGAGTCAGGGCCGTCTCTTTCATTGGGCACGATGGGCAGGTGCCCGGGGGCCCTGCAGGCAAGGGGGCCCATCCGAATCCTAAAAAAAAAAAAAATATATATATATTTTTTTAAATACTTACCTTGCGGTCACATCAGCGGTGATCCGGCTCCCTCCCTGGTCCCCTCTTCCGTGCCGTGCTCGCAGTGAATGCTGGGCGTGATGTCACGCCCAGCATTCACTGCAACCACAGCACGGAAGAGGGCAGAAGAGACTCAGCGGCGCGGAAAAAAGAAGAGGATCGGACTTAAGGTAAGTTAAGGGGGCCCCTATATATATATATATATATATATATATATATATATATATATATATATATATATATATATATATGTAAAAAAAAGTGATTATATATATAATCACGTTTTTTTTTACATACATATATATTTTTTTTACACACACACACACTATTTATATATATATATATATATATATATATATATTTTTTTTTTTTAGGGGCCCGGTACACTGCATTGCCCGGGGGCCCATAAAGTAGTTAAGGTGGCCCTGCCCTGAGTTGCTGTTATTCTGATCCTCCAATCCTGTGTTCCTGATACCCTACTTCTACTGTGTTAACCTGAGTTCCTGACATCCTGCTATGAGTGTGATATACTAAGTTTCTGATCCTGTTATACCAGTGTGCTAAACTAAATTTTTGATATTCTGCTACTAGTGTATAATCGCAAGTTTTTGACACCCTGCTACAGCATGCAAACACGAATTCCTGACACTCTGCTACCTATGTGCAAGCCTGAGTTCCTGACATTCTGTTATCCATGGGCTCCTGACTTTCTGCTGCCTGAGTGCAATCCTGGTTCCTGTTATTCTGATACCTGTTTGCAATCATCCTAAGTTTCTGACACTCTGCTACCTATATGCTTAGCAGGGTTCCTGACACTCTGCTATCCATGTTTCAACCTCACACTCTGCTACTCAGATGTAATGCTGAGTATCTGACACCTGGTTACCCATGTGCATTTGTGGGTTCTTGACACTCTTTTACCCACGTGTAGTCCTGATATACATATTCTTAAGGACTCCAAACCATTGTCAATTGTTATATTTTTGCAACTGTAAAGACTTCTACACTCTCACAGATCTCTGACTCCATTTGTGGCATAATCCCTGACAGACCTGACAGTATTTTTGTGGGGGAGAAAAGGCTTATCTTGCATTTCAAGAAATTAATCAGTGCACCCAGAACCTACCAACTGACCACCTTGGAGTGTCCCTGTACTAGTTCAACATTTCATGAGTTGGAGGAATACCTGGGAAAAACATGGATTAAATAAAAGAGATGTGAGTGGGGAATTCAGGGATGAAATGTGTTTTAGAATCCTACAAGTTACTCAACCGAGAATATTTCAAGACTCCAATGGTGGTGGTGAGGGATTGAAAAGTTTGGTAATTGTAGTTCTCACAGGTGTTTAAGTTTGAGTATTGTCTTAAGGAAGAATGTCATACAAAGTGCAATCCCTTCACAACTGGGCATGGGGTAATTGATTTTGAAATTAGAAAGCTGCCTGGATTTTTGATATTCAGAAAACAAATTGGGGAGGGAAACTACTTAATTAATTTCTGTGGCCAGTAACACCCCAAATTGAGCTTTATATATGCTTTGCATTATATGAGACTTTCCAGCTGCAGCACAGGGACTAGGCCACAGGATATTAGAGTGACCAGACATATAGGTACAGGAGCCTAATCTCAGGCAACTCTGTTGAGGAGAACTTTTGTTTATGTTCAAAATCTTTAAGTGTTCCTCAGCAAAAGACTCTGATGTAACGGGATTCTAGTTGTAATAAAGTGGACTTCTAATAAAACACATTTGCTCTGCCAGATAGCTAAGCCACATCCCCCATATATCATTTAATTTATATAATTGTTTATCAATTTGTTTGTTAATCTATATACCCAATATTCATTCACCCCCATGAGCTCCCAAAACATCTAAATCAAAGAAATTCAAGACCATTTTAGTCCACCTAGAGCTCCACAGCAATGACCAGTGAAGTCTAACTTTTTCTAGTCTAGCTAAGGCTAGCATAATTGTAATAAACACTGCTAACATTAGAAAAATGCATAGGTGAAACTTTTAGTTTGTGTTTATGGGTTGATTGTAAGTGTTTTTTCATCTTGAATATCCTCTCGCCAACTCAAACTCAATCTTTCAAAAACAGTATTAATAATATTCCCACCCACCAACAGAAGTTACTTGACATATCTATTTCTGTTGACAACATGACCTTAAATCCCACCCCGTAAGCTCACTGCCTAGGTGTGATCCTTGACTCAGAACTATCCTGTGTTCC